>NC_134364.1:58823521-59123521 GCF_048569485.1 Anomaloglossus baeobatrachus | reverse complement strand
AATATTTCATATTTTAGATGCCTTATACTATACCCCCATATGCCTCTTATTTCATTTTGAAGTCTGGAAGACTGGAGGTATTCTCTAGATACATTTCCTTTATGGCCACCAGAGAAGCTATACAGGCTCCATTCCTGGTTCCCTTTAAAGAGGTTTTCTCAACATCATAAATGTTTAAAATTGCTTGTCACCCCCCCCCTCCCCCCCTTCCCCGCCAAATTGGAATTTGCTTATTAAAAAAAACTCCATGGAAATGGTGTGCCCCTTTAAGAGCAATGATGAGACTATTTTTTTAAGCCAACCATAGTCATATGATGCGCTTTGACTTCTATCTTGTAGCAGAAAAATGTTCCATGCTATGTGGTGAAATGGTGTTGGAGGTGCTTTATATTTACATACTGTTACTTTTTTGCTATGTTTCAGATCGACCAAAAGAATTATCTCAACTCGATGAAGAAATGAATGACAGCTTAGGCTACAGAGATCCTTCAGACCAATCCCTCTACTCATTCCGCAGAGAACCCAGCTACTTCGAAATTCCTACAAAAGACTTTCAGCAACCGGCCAAATCTCCGGAGACCCAAGTCCATGAAATCCCTACTAAAGACACAGATACTGTTACACCCCCCGTGATGCAGAGCCATGCTTCTTTCACCATTGAGTTTGATGACTGTCGACCTGGTAGGATAAAGATTAAAGACCACGTCACTAAGTTCTCTATGAGGCAGAGGAGGACTGGAGGGAAGGAACCCGGCCCAAATGAAATGATATCTGTTGAAAATAAAGTAGCTGACTGGTTGGTTCAAAACGATCCAAGTTTAATAAGAAGGCCATCTCCTGGGGAAGATGTTTACAGTACGAAAAGTGATCTTCCCATTCACAATAAGATTCTCAAAGGCAAGTTGTATAACTGGAATGGTTTGACTGTAGGGCATTTGGGCAGGAAACTTTCCGAATGTATTTTTATTTAGTTTGTGTCCACAGACTAAAGCTAGTCCTCCCCTAAGGACAAAGATTCAGATCACCTTTCTTAACCTTCTTGGATGAAACAATCCATTTAAATCTATTGATTTTATGTTGTATTCTCTCCAATTCTTTCAGGCAACCGACATGAAGATGGTACTCAGAGTGATTCAGAAGATCCATCAGGACCTGTTCCTGAGAAGGAGAATGTACAGTCTGACCAGATCAAACTTCAAAGGCAGATAAAGAGGGAGCCCGAAGAACTGCTGCACAATCAGCAAGCATTCGTTATAGAATTCTTCGATGATGATGCTCCTCGGAAAAAGAGGTCTCAATCGTTCACACACAGTGCAAACTCTTCACAAAATGAAGCTGACCCTGCCAACAAAGGCAAAAATGACAAAAGGAAAGTAGTTTTAGCTGCTGAGAAACTAACCACTAATGGGACAACCACAGCCCCTCCAGTTCCAAAACCACTGGTAAATTCTTCTTTTCCGCAGAGATCCAATTCTTTCAGGCGAGAAAAGACTGAGGATCGAATAAGCACTGCAGGCCCTGTAACGGCAAAGCCTCCAGTGAAGAGCTTTGGTAGCATTGGAAAGAAATCCAAACTTGCTCAAGAGTTTGTGGCTGAGTATCTCCGAGAGCAAGCGGAGGTTTCAAAAGACCCGGTAGAAAAACCTATGACGTTGCTACTATCATCAGTAATCACACCATCAGCCAGCCAACAAGTACAATCCTCCATAATGGGACCTTCGGCTCCTCGATGCGTAACACCACCTCCTGAATGTAGACCAATGAGGATAAAGAAAGCTGAAGAAGAGGATAGCCTGAGCGATGCTGGGACATATACTATTGAAACAGAGAATCAAGATAAGGAGGTTGAAGAAGCTCGGAAAATGATAGACCAGGTAACAATGAGGTGTCAGGCTGCCACTAGGGGGAGCTGGAGTCCTGCAGGGAAATACACTACACAGAGCTGAATAAGCAAGGAAGGAACTCTGTGTGTGTGCTGGTGCAGTGCCTCGCAGCATCAGCTGAAAAGCAGAAGCGGGGGATGGTTGGGCAGGCCGGGTCATACACAGTACGGGGAGAAGGAAGACCGGAGGAATGAGCAGAGGGGGGGTTGAGGTCAGGCCGAGGTCAGTACCAGAGGAAGCAACAGAGTGGGAAGGTAGGAGAGAGGGGAACAACCGGGGCTATTGTGGGAAGGAAGGAGGTGGGACAGAGGAATGGCAGAATGACTAGGGGACTGAACACAGAGAGAGACCGAGGGCACAGAGAGGGGACAGATCAGGATCACACTTAAAGAGACCAGCAATCACAGGCAAATAGCGCTAAGTTTATAGCCGGCGCTGGTTCACCGGAGATGACAGTATTTAAAACATCCAAGCTCCGGAAGTGAGGCCCGGGAGAAGGCTCCGCCCCCCAGCCATATTGAACGGGGAGGCGAAACCGTGACATGAGGATTTATCTTATTTTCTTTCATTCTTAGATTAGAAAATTAGGATATGAAAAAAATCTGTTCAGGGTAGTTTTTCCTTAGATGCTAAAATGTAGTCGCTGTAATATTCCATAGATACTAAAATATAGTCGCTGTCATTATTCCAAATTGGAGAGCCATATTGAGAGCTAACATCTTTATTCCATTAAGATTTCACAATTCTACTGCTTCTCTCCAGTTTTGGGGAAGCGATGGTCTAAATCTGCCCATTCACTTGCATGTTCAACTCAGTTTATCTCTATGGGGAGAGGAGAGCAGAGCTCTTCCATCGGAACAAAGGATCAAGCATATTGAAATCCAACATGCCTAATCCATCTTTTCTTTGTCGCTCCTAATTGGGAGACCCAGACAATTGGGTGTATAGGCTATGCCTCCGGAGGCCGCACAAAGTATTACACTAAAAGTGTAAAGCCCCTCCCCTTCTGCCTATACACCCCCCGTGCTCCCACGGGCTGCTCAGTTTTTTGCTTTGTGCGAAGGAGGCAGACATGCACGCACAGCTCCACAGCTTAGTCAGCAGCAGCTGCTGACTATGTCGGATGGAAGAAAAGAGGGCCCATAACAGGGCCCCCAGCATGCTCCCTTCTCACCCCACTTTTGTCGGCGGTGTTGTTAAGGTTGAGGTATCCATTGCGGGTACGGAGGCTGGAGCCCACATGCTGTTTTCCTTCCCCATCCCCCTTAGGGCTCTGGGTGAAGTGGGATCCTATCAGTCTCCAGGCACTGAGACTGTGCTCCATCCACAGCTCCTGTGGACTCTGCTGGATAGGAGCCGGGTATCGTTCAGGGACATGGCCCTGCTACTGTAAGGTACTCTGTGTCCCCGTGGGGACCGCGCACAGCAACACTCCAGCATTGCTGGGTGTGCTAGTGCACCGGGGACCGCGGCGCTGACTGCGTTGGTGCCATTACACACTACAGCGTCGCTGAGTGTGTTCGTTTATTGGGACTGCCGCGCTGACCGCCGCTGCCATTATTAACACTGCGGCGCGGCTGGGACTGTTAGTGCGCCGGGGACTTCCGCGCCAGCCGCGCTTATAAGGCGGCCGCGCTTATTACTAGAGTCCCCGGCTTTTTGCGGCCTAGTTTCCTTTTCTTCCCGCCCCCAGCCCTGCCAGTCAGGTGAGGGGCGGGACGCTGTGCAGGACGGCAGCACTGAGGGCTGGAGCATGCTTTGCATACTCCTCCCCCCTCACTGTACACAGTACGGCACCAGTTCCCGCACTTTTCTGGGTCACGCCCACGGCTTCCTCCTCTCCTCAGGACGCCGGCAGCCATTCCTGTCAGCTCCCCTGACGCTGCAGAAGAGCGATAAACTCTGGGGGACCCAGGCAGGGATTCTGGTGGCCACACAACCGCTTTGAGCGGCCGGTAAGCAGCACTTTTGTGCTGGCCCCACTTGTGCAGCAGTGTAATTACAGTTTATATGCTTTACTTTACACTGTATGGTGCACGGTTGCTCTTTGGCTATATACCCTCCTAGGTTGCTTAGGAGAGAAAACAGCATGGCGCCCACAAGAAGCAGGGGTGCCAAAACACAGGCTTACTATGCTGCCTGCGCTGCATGTACGGCTTCACTACCGGCAGGTTCCACAGACCCTCATTGTGTGCACTGCTCAGCCCCTGTGGCACTCACTCAGCCGGAGCCTCTGCTAAGCGTGGCCCAGGTGGAACCACCTGTTAACACTGTCCAGGTGACAGGAACGGAGTTTACAGCTTTTACTGAAAAGCTTTCTGAGACTATGGCTAAGATACTAGAAGCTTTGCAGCCCAGACCAGTATGTCAGACCATGGGCACTGCAGAATCATTGCCCACTGGTTCCTCTCAGTTTGTTCAACCATGTCCTCCCGGGGTGTCTCATAGATCCCAGGGTGAGGTCTCTGACACGGACCGCAGTCCCAGACCGCCTAAGCGTGCTCGCTGGGAAAATCCCTCAACATCATCACATTGTTCAGGGTCTCAGCAGGAGGACTCTCTGTATGGGGAAGAGGAGATAGCTGATCAGGATTCTGATCCTGAGGCTGCTCTCAACCTTGATACTCCTGATGGGGACACTATAGTGAATGATCTTATCGCGTCCATAAATCAAATGTTGGAGATTTCTCCCTCAGCTCCTCCTGTAGAGGAGTCAGCTTCTCAGCAGGAGAAATTCCGTTTCAGGTTCCCCAAGCGTACAACCAGTATGTTTCTAGACCACTCTGACTTCAGAGACGCAGTCCAGAAGCACCGAGCTTGTCCAGACAAACGTTTTTCTAAGCGCCTTAAGGATACCCGTTATCCTTTCCCCCCTGACGTGGTCAAGGGCTGGACTCAGTGTCCCAAGGTGGATCCTCCAATCTCCAGACTGGCAGCTAGATCCATAGTTGCAGTTGAAGATGGGGCTTCACTCAAGGATGCCACGGATAGACAGATGGAGCTCTGGTTGAAATCCATCTATGAAGCTATCGGCGCGTCTTTTGCTCCAGCATTCGCAGCCGTATGGGCACTACAAGCTATCTCAGCGGGTCAAGCGCAAATTGACGCACTCACACGTACGTCTGCGCCGCAAGTGGCTTCCATAACAGCTCAAACGTCGGCATTTGCTTCCTACGCTATTAATGCTGTCTTGGACTCTGCAAGCCGTACAGCGGTTGCAGCCGACAATTCGGTCGCAATACGCAGGGCCTTGTGGCTACGAGAATGGAAGGCGGATTCCGCTTCCAAAAAGTGCTTAACCAGTTTGCCATTTTCTGGCGACCGTTTGTTTGGTGAGAGATTGGATGAAATCATCAAGCAATCCAAGGGAAAGGAAACATCCTTACCCCAGGCCAGACCAAACTTACCCCGGCAGAGGAAGGGACAGTCGAGATTTCGGTCCTTTCGGGGTCCGGGCAAGTCCCAATTCTCCTCGTCCAAAAGGCCTCAGAAAAATCAGAGGAACTCCGACTCATGGCGGTCTAACTCACGTCCTAAAAAGACCGCCGGAGGTGCCGCTACCAAGGCGGCTTCCTCATGACTTACGGCCACTTCACACCGCATCCTCGGTCGGTGGCAGGCTCTCCCGCTTTTGCGACATCTGGCTGCCACAGGTACAAGACCGTTGGGTGAGAGACATTCTGTCTCACGGTTACAGGATAGAGTTCAGCTCTCGTCCTCCGACTCGATTCTTCAAAACATCTCCGCCTCCCAAGTGAGCCGATGCTCTTCTGCAGGCGGTAGGCACTCTAAAGGCGGAAGGAGTGGTGGTCCCTGTGCCTCTTCAGCAACAGGGTCACGGTTTTTACTCCAACCTGTTTGTGGTTCCAAAGAAAGACGGGTCTTTCCGTCCTGTCCTGGACCTGAAACTGCTCAACAAACACGTAAAGACCAGGCGGTTCCGGATGGAATCCCTCCGCTCCGTCATCGCCTCAATGTCCCAAGGAGATTTCCTCGCATCGATCGATATCAAAGATGCTTATCTCCACGTACCGATTGCTGCAGAGCATCAGCGCTTCCTGCGCTTCGCCATAGGACACGAACACCTTCAGTTCGTGGCACTGCCGTTCGGCCTGGCGACAGCCCCACGGGTTTTCACCAAGGTCATGGCTTCAGTAGTAGCGGTACTCCACTCTCGGGGTCACTCAGTGATTCCTTACTTGGACGATCTGCTGGTCAAGGCACCCTCTCAAGAGGCATGCCAACACAGCCTCAACGCTACTCTAGAAACTCTCCAGAGTTTCGGGTGGATTATCAATTTTCCAAAGTCAAATCTGACACCGGCCCAATCGCTAACATATCTTGGCATGGAGTTTCATACTCTAGCAGCGATAGTGAAGCTCCCGCTGAACAAACGGCGTTCACTACAGACAGGAGTGCAATCTCTCCTGCAGGGCCAGTCGCACCCCCTGAGGCGCCTCATGCAGTTCCTAGGGAAGATGGTAGCAGCAATGGAGGCAGTTCCTTTTGCGCAGTTTCATCTGCGTCCTCTTCAATGGGACATCCTACGCAAATGGGACAGAAACGTCTCTCTTTCTCAGGCAACCAAAGCTTCTCTTCGGTGGTGGCTTCTTCCCACTTCACTATTGAATGGGAAATCCTTTCTACCCTCATCCTGGGCGGTGGTCACGACGGACGCGAGTCTGTCAGGGTGGGGAGCAGTTTTTCTCCACCACAGGGCCCAGGGTACGTGGACTCAGCAAGAGTCCTCACTCCAGATCAATGTCCTGGAGATCAGGGCAGTGTATCTTGCCCTGAAGGCGTTCCAGCAGTGGCTGGAAGGCAAGCAGATCCGAATTCAATCGGACAACTCCACAGCGGTGGCTTACATCAACCACCAAGGCGGGACACGCAGTTGGCAAGCCTTCCAGGAAGTCCGACGGATTTTGATGTGGGTGGAAGCCACGGCCTCCACCATCTCCGCAGTTCACATCCCGGGCGTGGAAAACTGGGAAGCAGACTTTCTCAGTCGCCAGGGCATGGACGCAGGCGAATGGTCCCTTCACCCGGACGTGTTTCAGGAGATCTGTTGCCGCTGGGGGATGCCGGACGTCGACCTAATGGCATCCCGGCACAACAACAAGGTCACGGCATTCATGGCGCGATCTCACGATCACAGAGCTCTGGCGGCAGACGCCTCAGTTCAGGATTGGTCGCAGTTTCAACTCCCTTATGTGTTTCCTCCTCTGGCACTGTTGCCCAGAGTGTTACGCAAGATCAGGGCCGACTGCCGCCGCGCCATCCTCGTCGCTCCAGACTGGCCGAGGAGGTCGTGGTACCCGGATCTGTGGCATCTCACGGTCGGCCAACCGTGGGCACTACCAGACCGACCAGACTTACTGTCTCAAGGGCCGTTTTTCCATCTGAATTCTGCGGCCCTGAACCTGACTGTGTGGCCATTGAGTCCTGGATCTTAGCGTCCTCAGGATTATCTCAGGAGGTCATTGCCACTATGAGACAGGCTAGGAAACCAACGTCCGCCAGGATCTACCACAGGACGTGGAAAATATTCCTGTCATGGTGCTCTGCTGGGAGTTTTTCTCCCTGGCCATTTGCCTTGCCCATTTTCCTGTCTTTTCTTCAGTCCGGATTAGAAAAGGGTTTGTCACTCGGCTCCCTTAAGGGACAAGTCTCTGCGCTCTCTGTGTTTTTTCAGAAGCGCCTGGCCAGGCTTCCACAGGTACGCACGTTCCTGCAGGGGGTTTGTCACATCGTTCCTCCTTACAAACGTCCGTTGGAACCCTGGGATCTGAACAGGGTGCTGCTGGTTCTTCAGAAAACACCGTTTGAGCCAATGAAAGATATTTCTCTCGCACGCCTTTCGCAGAAAGTGGTTTTCCTAGTAGCAATCACTTCACTTCGGAGAGTGTCGGAGCTCGCAGCTCTGTCATGCAAAGCCCCCTTCCTGGTGTTTCACCAGGACAAGGTGGTTCTGCGTCCGGTTCCGGAATTTCTCCCTAAAGTGGTATCCCCCTTTCATCTGAATCAGGATATCTCCTTACCCTCTTTTTGTCCTCATCCAGTTCACCAATGTGAAAAGGATTTGCACTTGTTAGATCTGGTGAGAGCACTCAGATACTACATTTCTCGTACGGCGCCGCTGCGCCGCTCGGATGCACTCTTTGTCCTTGTCGCTGGCCAGCGTAAAGGGTCACAGGCTTCCAAATCAACCCTGGCTCGGTGGATCAAGGAACCAATTCTCGAAGCTTACCGTTCTGCGGGGCTTCCGGTTCCCTCAGGACTGAAGGCCCATTCTACCAGAGCCGTGGGTGCGTCCTGGGCTTTGAGGCACCAGGCTACGGCTCAGCAGGTGTGTCAGGCGGCTACCTGGTCGAGCCTGCACACTTTCACGAAACACTATCAGGTGCATACCTATGCTTCGGCAGATGCCAGCCTAGGTAGGCGAGTCCTTCAGGCGGCGGTTAGCCACCTGTAGGCCGGAGCCGTTACGGCTCTATTATGAAGTATTATTTACCCACCCAGGGACTGCTTTTGGACGTCCCAATTGTCTGGGTCTCCCAATTAGGAGCGACAAAGAAGAAGGGAATTTTGTTTACTTACCGTAAATTCCTTTTCTTCTAGCTCCAATTGGGAGACCCAGCACCCGCCCCTGTTTTTTTGTGTACACATGTTGTTCATGTTGAATGGTTTCAGTTCTCCGATATTCCTTCGGATTGAACTTACTTTAACCAGTTTATAATTGTTTTTCCTCCTTCTTGCTTTTGCACCAAAACTGAGCAGCCCGTGGCAGCCCGGGGGGTGTATAGGCAGAAGGGGAGGGGCTTTACACTTTTAGTGTAATACTTTGTGCGGCCTCCGGAGGCATAGCCTATACACCCAATTGTCTGGGTCTCCCAATTGGAGCTAGAAGAAAAGGAATTTACGGTAAGTAAACAAAATTCCCTTCTTTCCCAACGTTTTGCATCGGGAACAGTTGAGTTGCCCCATACACATGATATCATCAGTCAATCTTGCTGAAAATAGCATTTCTTGCACAGTTTCATTGGATGTGTATGGTGCAATGATTTAGTAAGTGGAGCAACGAGGTGCATTGGTAATGTTACAGAAACAGGGTCCACGACCTCAAGCTACTTGGCAATCATTAAACCTCCAAAACGGAGTAGAGAAGGGGTTAACGCCGTGCATCAGCCAAATGAAAATGTAGAGATGTTGATGAGTGATATCTTTTTTTTATTTAATCGGTCTACGCGTTTCAAGGTCAAAACCTCTTCCTCAGGACCAGGGCATCAACAAAACTTTGTTGATGCCCTGGTCCTGAGGAAGAGGTTTTGACCTTGAAACGCGTAGACCGATGAAATAAAAAAAAAGATATCATTCATCAACATCTCTACATTTTCATTTGGCTGATGCGCGGCGTTAACCCCTTCTCTACTCCGTTTTGAATGCTCATCCACGTGGGGCTGCAGCAGACGCCATTATCTCATGCTTATCAGTGTTTGTGACTCTCACAATCATAGTAGGTGAGTGTATATTTTCTGTATATACCACACTTGTCATCTGGTGTTACCCTATCAGCGCTTCTTATTTTAGATTTAATAATTAAACCTCGGCATGTCAAAAGGTCAAGAGGCTGTTCTATTAGGGTCAAGATACAAACACAATGGACGGAAGACGCTGATTCATCCGTCACCATTTTTGTTTAAACCACTTAAAATTCAGATACATGGAAAGGTGGCACCATCATAAACCAACGTGTTTTGGAAAAAGCAATGTCCTTAGTCATGCCACAAATTTTTAGCTGTTTAAATAAATAAAAATGGTGAGGGTTTCATCCATACTTCCATCCATTGTATTTACATCAGGTACTGTCACTTACCAGATTCTGCCAAGGCACCCCATTTTAAAGCGGGGGGTGAGAGAGGAATCAATATGGGAACATGCACCTTAACTCGTGTAGATCAGTATCAGTGTATATGCTAATGGTAATCCTTTTAGAATAATCATAGAATGGTAGAGTTGGAAGGGACCTCAAGGGCCATCGGGTCAAATCCCCTGCGAGTGTAGGTTTTCTTAAATCATCTCAGCTATACAGTATGTTTATCCAGCTTCTGCTTGAAGATTTCCATTGATGGAGAGCTCACCACCTCCCGTGGTAGCCTGTTCCACTCTCTGACTGCCCTCACTGTCAGAAAGTTTTTCCTAATGTCTAATCTGAATCTCCTTCCTTTTAGTTTCATCCCATTGCTTTTTGTACTTGTGCTAATGAGAATAGGGTGGTTCCCTCTGCACTGTGACATCCTTTCAGATATTTGTAGACCGCTATTAAGTCTCCTCTCAGCCTCCTCTTTTGCAAACTAAACATTCCTAGTTCTTTTAGCCGGTCTTCTTAGGACATGGTTTGCAGACCTTCTTAAAAAAACCAAACCTGATAATTTTTACTAATAGCCACTTATGTTTGATAAGACTCCTTTGTGATCTATCTTAGACTGTAACATGACCCTCGAAGACTTTACAATAGTCATAATTAGAAAATATGGCTGCACTTTATAATTTAAGAACTTAGAGCTTTTACTAATATGTTAAGAAATACTACAACTGAAAAGTGGTAAATTGTAAAAATAGATTTTCATAATGATATAGTACGTATAAGTACTAAAATTTGTATAATCACAAGGATGAGGATAAAACATAATAAAGATAATGGTGAATAATTATATTATTGTCTCTTGTAGGTATTTGGCGTCTTTGAACCCGAGGAGTATTCCAAAATTTCTTCATCAATTTACAGACCAGTCATCAAATTAGAAAAGGAAGAAGAAACCTCATTAAATGAGAACATAATGAATCACAATCCTGCAATTCTGTGTACAAGTCATCCTGTCAAAACGAATAGTGAACCTCCGGCTGATGTACAGGTAAGCACAAGGACCACCCTTCCCTGACCTGTTCTTGTACTTTTATGTGAGGCTCGTTCTTCTTCTAACTTCAGTTATAAATGTTTGCAGGCTGAAAAATCATCTGGTTCCGGTAGAGGTGGACAAAAATGGGTTTCCAGGTGGGCGAGCCTTGCCGACAGTTATCCAGATGCCTCACCAACATCTCCGCTAGATGGGCAAAAATCTGGACTATTGGCAAATGATGGTAATGAGCTGAAAATTTTATAGTAATGGTTTGATTTCCAAAATAGTATATCACAACTTACTTACTTTTAATGAATTAGTTAGTCTTTGTAGCAGACAGTGTCTTACTTGACGATAATTGTCACTATTTTTACTGTTCAAACCACAGACGTCTTGGTAGAACCCGGCCAACCCTATTGTAACTCAATGTGGTCTATTGGCACTGAGGGTGTCTGTTATTTAACAAATCGGGAACTCCATTAGAATTGTTCAGTTAGCTTAGACCTTCACGACAAGTCTATTGGTGTTGGCCGCTCCCCTAGGGAAGGAGATCAGAATTTACAAGCTCTTTGCTAAGGAGCTTATAAGTGCTGCTCTGAAGTTGCCTGATAGCTGGATTTACCAGCTTCAGTGCCCTGCTCTTCCGATGCTACCTTTGCTTGCAACATCGGAAAACACACCACTCAGGCATTGCTGGTAATCCAAACTGTGTACTCAGGAGCACACTGGCAATTAGGAAGCTGCAAGGTGGGGGAACGGTACACTCCTGAAGACCAATAATGAAAAAATCACTACGTTTCTTTAGGAACGTCTACAGTTTTTTGCTAGAGTAATTTATCAGTCTAGCCTCAAGAAACCTTTTGTAGATAATGCTGATTGTTATAGTTCGCTAAATGGTCCTGAAAGTTTAAACCTCACGCAGTCTCTGTCGTTTCCCATCTTTTCTAAGTCTGTCTAACAAATCTTACAAACATTTTCTCATCATCGTTTACTTTGGAAATCATATTCACCAACTTATTGACTTGCTTCTGGTTTTAGACTATGATCATGTGGAAAACACTGGTGAGGCAGACCCTTCATTCCCTTCAAGAACAAGACGACTTCTTCCTCAACTACCACCAAATGACAAATCTGAAAGTCCAACACCAGCTATTTTGATCTGTACCGAGTCCTATTCCGAAATTCCTCAAAAAACTTTAAATGTAGAAAACGAGGTAAAAACCATGCCCTCTGACCCAAACAGTCTACTTTTTATACAAGAGGATTTGGATCCAGATAGCCTTAGTGATGCAAGCAAGTCTGATGATGGTGTCCTCACCAGCAAAAACTCCGACCAATTCCCAACAGTTTCTACAAGTAAATGGAGGAGAGAGGACACTGGCAGCAAAGAACAAAGTGTCCAAAGACCAAATAAGCTTTCTAATGAACCAAAGTCTACTAGCTTTTATGTTGGAAACGACAGTGAGATTGAAAATTTTTCCCATGTAAATTCCATTTTACCCAATGTAGAGATACCCAAACCGTATAAGGGTCATGATATCCAGTTAAAACCAAAAGGAAACCAACAAACCATACAGGAAACCTTAATTATTGCAAAAATAGATAACCAGTTGTTAAAAAAAGAAAATGGACAATCCAGAGATTCATTCGTTAGGCAGGAAAGTTTTACCAAAGAAAAATCCAGCTGCAACATCTCTCCCAACAAACTACCAAACATCTCTACACATCCCTTGCTTAAAGATATGAATGTTACAAAATCAAACACTGACTACAGTCGAGAGACACAACAGATTCTCAAAGAGACAGAAAATGCCTTGGCTGCTCTAGAAGCTAAGCTCTTTTCTCAGAACCATATAGATGATATAGAAAATACTCCGTGTCCGCCCGATGATTCCTTATCTGCAGAGTCTGATGTTGATACCGCCAGCACGGTCAGTCTTGTTAGCGATAAGAATGTACCAAGTCATCCTCAAAAAAACAGAGTTGTGAGTCTTCATAAGGAAAAGTCCTCTTCTACATCTTCGATACAAGATCATTACCACCAACCCAGTGCCCGGGAGAGGCTCTCTGAAAAACGGAGAGCGGGTCCTGTCGATGGAGGTAGCAGGAGAGACGTGGCCAAAAAGTTTGAAATGAAGCGCAGCTCTGGAACGCGTGGTTCCTTGGATTTCACAGATGAAGAAAGAAGTACCAGTCTTCCCTACATATCAGTTGCTGATACTGTGTCCTCAGATTATGAAAATTCTTCCTCAAGAAATCTCTCAAGAAGAAGACCCTTTGCTCAGTCAACCAAGGAGGATACCAGCAGGATATCTTTAAATGCACAAAAAGTCCAGCAAGCTCTTACCCGCTCAAATAGCTTATCAACACCCAGACCTACAAGGGCGTCTAAGTTACGTCGGGCTCGTCTCGGAGAAGCATCTGATAATGAAAGTGCAGATGCTGAAAGAGTGAATATTAGTTCAGAAGCATCTTCATCAGCTAAAAGTAGCAGTGAATCAAAAAAGCTCTCCCGACTTGACATTCTGGCAATGCCAAGAAAGCGGACTGGTTCATTCAATGTACCAAGCGACTCTGAGGCTTCTTCTACACGTACCGGGTTTTCTGGACGTAGTGTTGATCACAACTATACAAGTCGAAAACCAGCAATGGCCGAAGTTAAACAGCCTATTAAAAAACAAGTGGCGCCTCCATCTAAACAACCACTTACTAGGGCGCGAGCTGGTAGTGTAAAGTACTCCTCTTCTTCCTGTAAGTTTTTCTATAGTTTTTCTTATTTTTGCCTATATATATACATTTCACATGGATCAGATTTGTGTTGATTACTTCATTTCATTATATATTACCGGTTGACCAAATTTTTGAAAACTGTTTTAGGCAAAGTGGAATACTTGACCCCTGGTTTGGTTTATATGGAAACGTCCCAACCTATTGACAGTCCTTCATGAAGTTTCTATGCTTTAATTGGCCCTTTGGGACAAGTCCTTTAATGTTAGAGATGCTATCTCTCCCGATACACCTGTTTTAAGTAAATACTTGCATTCTCTATCAATCAACACTGTTAAAAGACACTTTTTCTTCAAATTTTGCAATTCTATGGTCTTTCTCATAGAAATCTGGCATTACCATTCTGCTTGTCACTAGAGTTTGACCCAACATGGTGTAATGGTTTGTGCAGATTGCCGTATTTTTGTTCTAAGTGTGATCCGACAAAACGTTAGATCGCACTCAGGCCAATTTTATTCTATGGTGTTATGCACATGTCTGATTTCTTTTTTTACTCAGACCTAGCTGGTCTGAGGAAACAAACGAGTCATTGCTGAGTTTAATCCAATTATCAGATCAAACTCTGCCATCGCAGTCAATGGGTCCATTGAAAACATGGGACTGCACTCGGATGACATCTAAGTGCAGTACGATTTATTGTTTTGGGTTTTTTCTATTATTATTTTTTTTTTTTTTTTTTTTTTTTACGGATAGACAGAATGGAGAAGATGGAGAATTTCTCATCGGGGAGAATCTGATCACATTCTGCTCACTCTGTAATCAAGGTTTGATCATAGTGTGATGTGCATAATCTGGGAAATTTCTTTCGGATGAGAGTATATACGCTGGTGTTACCCTAGCCTCACATTGCCCAATCAATATTATCAGTGTTGAGTATGTAGGTAGGCTCCTCTTTGTCCAGAGATGATAAAAGTTGTAGAGTTCACCTAATGTTTAGCAGGACCCTCAATAGTCCGTTGCCAGCAGACCAGAGCACTGGGAAACCCCTACTAACTACGTTTACCTCAGTTCCTCTGCTGATTAGTAGACCACTGCGATGTTGCCACATTGCGGTGCGATACATGTATGATGTTGCAGTGATCTACTAATCAGAGGTGGTACCGGGAATATTCCAGGTGGTAGGAGGTTTGAAGTGCTCAGATCCGATGGCCGTGGACAATCGACATGGCCCATAGACCGGGGTCCTGCTACTATTTTTGCTCAACTCCACTCGGTTGTCAATATATTCCGATATATTTTCAAGAGGAAAAGCAGATATAACTGTTCTATGGTAAGATGCTCCTAAAATGATATTTAGATGGAGAATGCGAGCATTTACTAAAATGGAGTTCTCCAGAGAAGTGTTAGACGATACAAGGACATTTTAAGCATATTTCCCGTAATGTTGTATAAACTTCTTTGTGTTCGTTTTGAGAATATTTTTAGGGAAACCGGCTATTTATAGTTGTGAAAAATGTTGGCTCTGTCTGGATGAAAAAATGGCTGAAAACAAAAGTATTGTGAATACAGAGAACAATTGTATTCCGATGAATTGGTTTTGCCTTCTCTTTGGATACCACACTAACCATTTTATTCCAAAGTCTGTATCTATAGCGCTGATTTTAATTTAATAACTTTCCTATCAGAACTTTGTTAACTTTTTAACCTTTTTTTTTTTTTTAATGAAGAATTACCAGGAGATGTAGTCTTGCCTGATTAGTGTTTCGTCTTGTCTTATCAGATGCTGAAGGCACAGATCTCTAATGGGAAGAGCTTCTCTGTTGGGGTCACCATGTCCTTTGTTTTTCCTCTAACTTGGAACTTGGTATTAGGCCGGAGTCACACTTGTGAGAGACTCTTGCAAGTCTTGCATCACATCACCCGACATGGCCTGCAGCTCTCCGGACAGGAGCATCTCAGCTGCATAGAAATACATGCAGCTGACCCGCTCCTGTCAGGAGAGTGTGTGGCCATGCCAGGTGATGCAATGTGAGACTCTCGCGAGACTCTCGCAAGTGTGACTCCAGCCTTATAGGGTGACAAAATCTGGTTCCACTCTTCTAAGAAGTAAAATATTGGAAAAAAATGGATCTGATTGATTTCTAGGTGTAAGTAAAAAATCTGGAGGTGTCACCATAGGGTATAAGCGCTTTCTCATACATGGACTTTAATAGCAATTTCTGATAACGCAAGATGGGATAATTTCATTGTGCATTAAGAGGGCTTTAAAATTGCATCTTTTGGTACACCTTCTTTAAATCAATGATCAATATACATAAAATAATTTCCAAGGGTAGCTATGTATTAATGAGTGAGATACCGCCAATACTTTCATTTAAAGGGACTCTGTCAGCACAAAATAACTGTTCAAGCCAAGTACAGGTTCTCGGTGCACCATGGCAGGACCAAACATGTAAGTGCATCTTCCCAACTGATTGTTTTCTGTCTCTCTCTGTTCTTCACTGGATCTATGAAGTCAGAGCTGCCAATCAAAGAAGGGCATGTGGTGGCATTTGAAGGGGAAACAAGTAGGTGGAAAGTGCACTTTAAGGCTATGTGCCCACGGGACAATGTACCCGCGGGTTTTGCCGCGGAAAACCTGCGGATTTATCTGGATTTTCTAGATAAATCCACAGATTCTAGCAAGTACAGACACTCCCCATGTTACCCTATGGGATTTGGGGAGTGCTGTATCAATGCTGTGGTATGTGCGGCTGCGGAAAATGCTGCAGATTTCCCGCCGTTGCACGTAATTGCATGTCAATTATTCATGCGGAAATACCTGCGGAACTCCCGCCCCTCCACTATGGAGATACAGGGCGGGAATTCCGCAGGAATTCTGCACGAAATCGGCACGGTTTCCGCAGGTTTACCGTAACAACTCCGCAGATATACCGCAGCAATGGATAGCTGCGGATTCCGGGGAGCAGCTGCGGTAAACCTGCGGACAAACCTGCAGAAATATCCACGGGTACGTTGTCCTGTGGGCACATAGCCTTAGTGTTTGCCCACACTAAGAGTGGACTGAGTCTGTAGTTGGTTTGAACAGTCATTTTGTGCTGCTAGAGTCCCTTTTAAAGGGTCTTCGTCCACAAAAATTGATCACTTGATAGAATCATTACTAATTGGTTTGAACACCCAACCAAGTGCCCCCGAGCATGATGAGGTGGAATATCAATGGTGTGGTATGGGAGGTACAAAAAACAGCCTAATACTAGAGGGAAAAGTTCCCAATTATCTTATCCATAAGTGTTTGTGGCTGGACGTCCCTTTAACAATACATTTTTGTAGAGTTGAATTATTGCGGTCTCTCCACTCTTATACATAGGTCCTCTATTGACATTTGCAGATCTATACATGTTTCCATCACTGTCTTAGAACCTTTTTAATGTATACTAGAGTGTTTTGACAAACCCTGTCCATCTCCCTGCTGCACCCTAACTGCAGATCCCCCAAATCCATGCCAACCTATCGCTATTGGCCAATGCCCATAAATTGCCGGTTGTTCGCATTGGTACACCCAAATAGTCCAAATGCCACTTGAGGAGTGGAGGTTCCAGTACAAAATATGGCACAGTTCCCCCTCATCCCATCGATTGACATTTGATATTTTTGAAAATAGCAGTGGGGCCCTTGGGTCACATCAAGCAATGGGTCTCAAGTTGGACTGTACAGTTATGCCTCTGCAAAAAATGAAAATAACACCGTCGAAACATGTATATATTCTGCAAATAATTAATCTATGTTTATCAATTGTCTACTGATTTTTAGCCAATATACAAGTTGCAATACAAGTTTAGATATCATTGCATCAAAGCGATCTCAAGAGACATCAATGACCTCCGCTTCTAATGTTGAGTAAAGGTACCGTCACACATAACGAGATCGCTAGGTTTCTGTGACGCAGTAGTGATCCCGTTAGCGAGCTCATTATGTGTGACACCTACCAGCGATCAGGCCCCTGCTGTGAGATTGCTAGTCGTTGCAGAATGGTCCAGGCCATTTTCTTCAAAGGCGATGTCCTGCTGGGCAGGACACATCGCTGTGTTTGACACTGTGTGACAGGGTCACAGTGACTGCTGAGATCGTTATACAGGTCGCTACTGCGACCTGTATTGTTCCTGCATCGTTGTTAAGATCTGACTGTGTGACATCTCACCAGTGACCTCCCAGCGACTTACCAGCGATCCCCATCAGGTCGCATCATTTTCGGGATCGCTGGTAAGTCGTTGTGTGTGACTGAGCCTTTAGGTTTTAGGAAAACGTTTTCAAGGTTGCTTTTAGAGCAAACCTTTTGAAATCTGTGTTGTTTTTTTTTCTTCTAAATAAATTAATTTTGTTGTTTCTGATCCAATGAGTTCAATGCATTAACAAGGAAACACTATGTAGTTAGTCTGACCCTGTGGTCAGCATTTTGGAAAGGTAAAAAGGAAGGTGGGTTCCCACCGCTGCTTTCTGCCTTTCATTTAGGCCCCCTTCACCTGTCGGTGATTCCAGTACATTTCACGCAGTTATTATACTTAACGGAATCACGGACATAAGCAGACCCATTAAAATCAATGTGTCTGCATACACATCAGTGGTTTCTCAAGGACCATGTGTCTGTGTGGTGCACACGCGTGTCCATGGGTTCCATACGGAGACAAGTCCATTTTTCTCTGGCAACACTGATGTCACACGGACCACACAGTGGTGTGATCCGTGTGACATGTACCGTAGAAAACACGTGTCTGAAATAAAATGATTTTCTACACTCGCCAGTCTCCAGCACTGCTGTCTTCAGCGCTGCTGTCACTTGCTTCAGGGCCCGCTCATTCCATATTCACTGCACCGCGGACCCGGAAGCAAGTCTGACCACAGCATCGGAGACATCAGCACCATGGACAGGTGAGTAAAACGTTCCTGCTCTCCATGTGCTATCACGGATAGCACACGGAGAACACACATGTGCCGAAATCATGGCATACAGATGGGCCATAGGCACCTTCAACACGTCCGTGAAAAAAAGTGTGTTTTTCACTGACGTGTGAAAGAGGTCTTAAGGTGTAGTTTTATTGTGTATGGAAGTAGGGAAATTTTGCACTGGACTAAAATCTTAAACCAAATGTAATGCAGGCAGAAACACTATCAGTGAGCCATATTCTGTGTTGCCTTCTTCACAGGCTGCATGTTCTGCATCTTATCTTTACATATGTTAAAAAAAAACCTAAAACCCAGAGACGCAGTAATTTTGGTTTTCTTAATTCAAACATGCAACAAAACATCCATGATACACCATCTAATCCAATTTATGATGCAAAACCTTGGAGGTTGAATGTAACAAAATGAGCGTTCTTGCTCTCATGGCAAACAACTTGTATATTGGCCACCATAAATCCTACCAGTCTTACTCACCGGTGTTAGGAAAGTATTGATCTTTTTGACTTTCTCTTTCTCCAAAACCAATTCATATTATAAGCTTCAAGACGGAGACAGCAGGGTTCAGATTATATTTCTACATCTGAGGAAGAATATGGCTCTAATCACAGTACTCCTAAACACAAACGATCCCATACTTCAACAGCCACACAGACTCCTAGGACACATAATGTGTCGGCCCGCCAGCGGCAGAGCACTCTTCAGGATGATGATGACGATGACCAAGAGGTCTACAATACCTTCATGGCCCAGTCAGAAGAAATAGCTGAAATTGCCAGGTAAGTACTTAAAACATAGACTTGGGAAGCCCAATGTTCTTCTAAGACCGGACCTATGGGATCTGTGGAATTGTCTGGTCCAGTGATCTTCGGAGAGGAGCAACAGTTAGGTGACCCAACTTGCTCACTAGATGTAAGAGTCCAGACCTTTGGATTTTAATGGAGATATCTTTGATTTCCAACAGTAGATATTGGGATGTAGATAGATCGGACATGTTGGATTATTACCTGGAGGGGATAAGTTGCTACCAAAAAAAAGTTTTAGTGGCTCATTTCCCTCTTGAGTATTCGACCAATCACTAAGCAAAGGTCTGTTTGCATAATCCATTTTATCTCAGATCTCTAAAAAAAAAAAAAAAAAAAAAAAAAAAAGCCACCAGAAAAAATAGTGCAGCATCAAAAAAGAAATAAGACGCACGGCATCATGGCCAGTAGACTTTATTGGCTATTGCTGGTATTCGTAATGTGACAGATCAGGCATTTTTGTTAGTTTCATTTTTCTACTTCTATGACAGACAGAACAGTTGAATTATTATATACCAACGTGAACACAGAGCTAAGGTCCGCTTACACAATAGATTGATATTGGCTGCACCCGCCGATATCGTCACATTAAGCCAACGGTCTAATGTATACAGGGCCTTCAACTCTTCCACTGACAGATGATGAGGGGTGATAAGGATTCCACATGTAAAATTTTAAACCACTGATCTTTTTGTTCTGTAAGCGATAAGCCACAGCTAGACATGTCTAGCAGCGACTCTCTAAGAGCGCGCATGAGCGATTGACATAGTGAGCGCTATAGTGTATGGGAGAAACAGGCAAGATAATTGCCGGCCAAACGTTTTGCTGTAACCTCGTACATGCGATAGCGATCTACAGTGTATGAGGGGCTTAAGGCAAATGACTAGCTTTTGTACAATTTTTGGTTGGGATTACATAGGAACATGCCACAATTTCAGACCACTTTTAAAGTTGGACTCCTAGATCAGGGGTCTCAAACACGCGGCCCGCGGGCCGCATGCGGCCCCTCAGGGTAGTTCGTGCGGCCCCCAGGCCCGTGCCCCTGTTCACTATCGCGGCAGGTGCAGGAGCCGCAGCCACTGTCTGCACTGTATGTCAGATGAATGTGTTGCTGGTGCTCCGCTCTCGCGCCGGCAATACAATCATCTCACATAAATCACTGACCGTGACACTGCAGCTGCCGCGATAGTGACCGGGGGCACAGGCCTGGGGGCCGCAGGAAGCAGAGATGAGGGAGCGGAGGGAGCGCGGGACAGGTGAGGAGAATGGTTTGTTTGTGTGTGTGTGTGTGTGTGTGTTGGACGTTAACCCCTTAGCGACCTATGACGTACTGGGTACGTTATGGTTCCCTGGTACTTAAGGACCCATGCCGTACCCAGTACGTCATGGCGAAATCGCAGCCCAGGAGGCTGCGATCGCTGCAAATACCTTAGATTCAGGGAGGAGGGGACTTCAGGAGGGGTGGTGTCTCCTCCCCGGACCTACGGAGGCTGTGATTGGCTGAGCGGCGTTCGTCAGCCAATCCCAGCCACTAATGTTTCAGCCATTGAAAATCGCTGAAACATTGAAATCCAGCCAAGATCAGTGCAGCTGTAGCCCTGATCATTGGCTGGAGCTGGGTGACCTGTGTTTCACCCGCCCCCAGCTCTGATTGGAGAGACCGGCCTTGTGACCGATCTCTCCAATCACTGTGGATCTGGGGCCGAAGACCGCCCCCTCAGCTTCACTCCAGCGTCTGTGGTGTGGAAGGTGAGGGGAGCTGCTGACCCATTACTACAGGATGGGGACAAAGTGCGCACATTACTATGAGATGGGGATAAGGCTGGGGACATTACTATAGGATTGGGACATTACAAGGATGGGCACATTACTATTGGATGGGGACATAGTATGGGGACATTACTATAGGATAGGGACTAGGATGGGCACATTACTATAGGATAGGGACTAGGATGGGCACATTACTATAGGATAGGGACTAGGATGGGCACATTACTATAGGATAGGGACTAGGATGGGCACATGACTATAGAATGGGGACAAGGTGGGCACATGACTATAGAATGGGGACAAGGCTGGGGACAAGGATGGGAAACATTACTATAGAATAGGGATAATGCTGGGGACATTACTATAGGGTGGGGACAAGGTTGGCACATTACTAAAGGATGGGCACATTACTATAGAATGGGGACACTATACGATGGGGACATTGCTACAAGGGGACAAGGATGGGGAACATTACTATAAGATGGGGGACAAGGATGGACACATTACTATAGATTGGGGACATTACTATAGGATGGGGACAAGGATGAACACATTATTACAAAATGGGGACAAGGATGGGGAACATTACTTTAGGATGGGGACAAGGATGAGCACATTACTGTGGGATGGGGCACAATACTACAAGGGGACAAGGATGGGCACGTTACAACAATATGGGGAACATTACTAAAAGATGTTGGTCAAAATCTCTATATGGTGCTAATTGTAAGACTATTAGTTACAAGAAAGGGATAAAATGTAAAAAAAAAAAAAAATGTTTATATTTAAACAAAGAATGTGCACGTTTGCTATAATGAACAAGTGAAAATGTTCAAAATCAGTGATCCCAAGGTGTGTAAAAACCAATAAAATATATTATATATGGTACCAATAAAAATGTCACTTTGTCCTGCAAAGAATGCGGCCCCCCAATTTATTTTTTTCCTCTGTGCGGCCCATACACCCAGCCGAGTTTGAGACCCCTGTCCTAGATCATCCCTTTCTGGCAACTTGAGAGTGCAGTGTTATTTGCATATTCAGTGGGCAACTTTCAGATCCGAGCATCAACGTCTAACACATACTGAGTAGAGCCAGCCCTATTACTACTGTTATTGAAATGCAGATCATGCATGATGCCATGACCATCAATGTGCTAATAATGGTTTGTTACTGCAAACCATGTAAAAAATCAACCCTAGTTGAGGCAGAATTCAGACATTTCTGAAACAGGATATCAATATGGAGCATAATGTCTGAACCGGCCACAAGTTTTTTGCCCTCAACTCCACATCCTCATGCAGTTGACTTCAGGTCATGAGATCTGTGGCCAGTGCGGACATTGTGGCCTATTTTTGGAACACATGTCGTAGGCATCTGACTTTCGACCTTAGCACTTAATCTCACATATCGTTCTTTTATTTCTATCTCTTTACATATCTTTATGTTTGCATTATGTGCATATGTTTGTTTTATTTGATGCCACAGATTGAGTCAAACCCTGGTAAACGATGTGGCCAGTTTGGCGAAGGAGATACATGATGTAGCCGGAGATGGGGATTCTCAGAGCTCTTCAGGGACAGGACACAGTACCTCTATAAGTTCAATACCAAACACACCAGCGTCGATCATATCTGCGAGAGAAGAGGTGAGACTTTTCTTACTCAGTATTGTGGTCTGCTATCATTGGGTTAATTCATCACACGTATAAGTTAAAGGTATGGAATTTGGGGAATGTACTCAGGATTTACATATGGGATTCTGCCATAACAGATGCTCTTAGATCACTAAAGTTGTGTTTTACATAGGCCTCTGACTACAGGATCAGAATCTGTGGGTACAAAATGTTGTGAAAAAGGGGGCTACTTGTTTAGTAACATTATGCATCATTTCCCATTTAATAACTGTTTTAAAGGGAACCTGTCAGTAGAAATTTCGCCCAAAACCTAAAAGATTCCCCCTCTGCAGCTCCTGGGCTGCATTCTAGAAAGGTTCCTGTTATTATTGTGCCCCATGTGAGACCAAAATAAAGACTTCATAAAGTGGTACCTTTTTGTATGCAGATTCTGTAAATGTGACACGGGGGCGGGCTGCCTGATGGCCGTTAGTCTGCCTCCTGCCGCTTTAGGCCGTCCCCCATCGCTGATTTCCATAGCTGTGGACGCCGCCCAGTGCTCCACAGGTCCCCGCGCATGCCCAGTGCCTATCTCTCGTGGATGAGCACTGTGCCCAGTGTCACCGCTGGTGACGTGCGCGCAGGCTTTAGATTATGGGCGGTGCTGTGATGTTTATTACCAAGCAACCGCCCATAATCGCGGGACCGCGCTTTCCCCCTCGGCGTCCTTCGTTCTGCGCAAGCGCGGTGCTGCTGACCCCACGTCACCTCCTTCTATCTATTTCCTGCCTCAGGGCAAGATGGGAAGGAGGTGACGTGGGGTCAGCAGCACCGCGCTTGCGCAGAACGAAGGACGCCGAGGGGGAAAGCGCGGTGTAATAAACATCACAGCACCGCCCATAATCTAAAGCCTGCGCGCACGTCACCAGCAGTGACACTGGGCACAGTGCTCATCCACGAGAGATGAGCACTGGGCATGCGCGGGGACCTGTGGAGCACTGGGCGGCGTCCACAGCTATGGAAATCAGCGATGGGGGACGGCCTAAAGCGGCAGGAGGCAGACTAACGGCCATCAGGCAGCCCGCCCCCGTGTCACATTTACAGAATCTGCATACAAAAAGGTACCACTTTATAAAGTCTTTATTTTGGTCTCACATGGGGCACAATAATAACAGGGACCTTTCTAGAATGCAGCCCAGGAGCTGCAGAGGGGGAATCTTTTAGGTTTTGGGCGAAATTTCTGCTGACAGGTTCCCTTTAAAACTGGTTTAAAAAATAAAGGTAAATGATCTTTACATTGTAGTTTATATACCTTACTAATATAGTTGCATAACCCAGGTTCCTTGTACCCCACACTAACAGCTCCATTCTGGGTCCCAGTCACCACTCATTCAATCTAGTTCTTGCCACAGGACAGCGTTTCATGTCCGCACGTGACTGGGACAGTGTGAAGGTAGCTAGATGACTACTTATTTGGACAGCAAAGTCATCCTCTGTGGTTTCCAGGGAATGGTGGCAAGCTACAAGTCTATGTGGCTGGTTGTCAAAAGGCCCAGTGCAAGGCATGAGCCCTCTTCACCCGAGATCTATGCATGAAAGAAGTTGAGAGATTGTGTATGGATTGGCTCACATGCTGAGCCTACACTAGAGCCAGCAGGTGCCAGGTGCTCGAATTGCAGCAATGTTATCCCCTTAAATGCCATGGTTACTGTTACCCATGATATCTAAGTGGTTAGATGTGGGAGCCACTGTAACGTAATTTGGCACTAGTCGTGAAGGAGGTTTGCCTCTTCTGCACCACAACACGCTATATGAAAAAGGGGTACTGGCTTGGTGTGTGGACTTGTACCAAGGAGACGATATGCAGGCTGCATGTTGAAGTTTACTCAGGCTGGCAAGGACCAGGTGTTAGCCAGATAATCTAGAGAGGCCACCCATTCTTTAAAAGCGTTTCTTTATTTAACAGCAATTTGGTAACAACTACCAAAATGTACATAAGATAGCGGGCACATGTCTTCTCTTATTTTCCACTAACACAGGACACCTTTATATACAGCCTCTTTACTTCTTCCACTTCTGTTCCAACCACCACTCGTCTCACTTGTTTAACTACAACCCAGCCTGGCACTACAGTACAGTCCAGAAAGGTCGTATTTTCCTCCCACGATTCTGTGTCCTCTCTCTCTTCAAGGGAATAAATTTTCAGTATGGCTGAACCTATCTTGCTGACAGTTGGGGAACTGCTTCTCAGGACACTCGCTTTGTCTCATGTTTTACTTCATACTGGCCTGTTAACTTAAAGATTTGTAAACTGAGGGCTGTTCTGCTAGGCGTCCTTCTATTTTGATCAGTCTTCGCTCAGTCACCTTGTCCCTCGGTCAGTAATCTGACCCATCTCCACCAGATGACTCTATCCCTTGTCTACTCTATCTCTAGAATTTTGCTATCCTCGGTCTCGAACGTCTTTCCCTCCAGGGACACCCACGTCATGTAGTTTTCAACTAGCTAGACCATAGGTCTGCTTCTGTTTCAGGCTGAGCCCTCTCTGAAAGTCTTATAGGAAAATGTTCTCTGTCCCATCTCCACCAGATAACTCTGTCTCTTGGTTATTCTCTCTCTTTCTCTCTAAGATCTTGCTATCCTTGCTCTCAAACGTCTCTCCCTCCAGGGACACACAATGTCATGTGGATTTCTACTAACTAGACCTTAGGTCTGTTTCTGTTTCAGGCTGAGTCCTTATCTAAAGGTCTTATAGGAAACTGTTCTCTGACCCGTCTTCACCAGATGACTCTGTCCCTTGGTTACTCTCTCTCTAGGATCTCTCTATCCTCGGTCTCTAACTTCTCTTGCTCCAGGGACACCCACGTCATGTGGCATTCTGCAAACTAAACCTTAAATCTTCTTCTGTTTCAGGCTGAGCCTTATCTGACAGTCTCACAGGAAACAGTCCTCTATCCCTGCACTCAAGCCCATCCCACTATGGGCTAGTCCCAAAGCTCAACTCTGTCTTGCCCTATTGTCTGGCATATCATTTTTAATATCACAATTCACATTGCGTATTACCAACACCATGACACATGACATAATACATACTACACTTTACATATAACAACATTTAACATTACTGATGTCTTCCAGGGGTAACGTAGTCCATCTCCTTACACCTACACAATGCGTTCGCAGAAGCCCAATGAATTGTTTATTGGCAGCTTGGAGCCCAGGAATGAGTCTTCAGGCTGGGCTCTTCAGTCCGGACTTTCGGTATAGAGCCCTTAGAATTCTAGCCAGCCCCATTCTCAGATATATAGATAAGGTAGGAGGCTGGTGTAGCTAATAAAGTGTGCTAGCCCGTAAACCAGCCCACACATGTTGGCATTGGAAATGTCATGTGTAGAAAATCCAGGACTGGTAGTGAGTTGGCTTAACTTGAGATGGAGCAGCTAACGTTCCCATATCTATAGTAAAAAGTTAATTAACATACTATTCAAAGATCTTGGTAGGGTTAATGTAGGCAAGAAAAAAGGATCTTGCTGTTGGAAAATAATTTGGAAACAAAGGTTAGAAAATGCTATATAACATTACAATTTTATACATCTAGAAATTGTATTTAGAATATATGAACGCACCAATTATGCTGATGACTCTCCTCTCCTCTGTTGCCCCATTCCGCCATAAAAAGTAGTTATTGCTTAGTATATTGTATATACAGAGAGTAACTACTGCTATGATTTGTCATTCTTGGAGGACTGGCACATATGAAAGGTTTTCTTGAATCATGATGGTGGTCGCCCCTTTCTTCATAGTAGCTGTAAGAGTGCAGGATGCCCAAACTCTTGTTTGGTAGGGGCACTTTGCTGTCTCCTTTTTACTTTTGTGTCTAAATATGCCTAAA
This sequence comes from Anomaloglossus baeobatrachus, assembly GCF_048569485.1. Lineage (NCBI taxonomy): Eukaryota > Metazoa > Chordata > Amphibia > Anura > Aromobatidae > Anomaloglossus > Anomaloglossus baeobatrachus. The sequence goes on along the minus strand of NC_134364.1, from coordinate 59,096,978 downwards.
ACCATATATGTACCAATGAGACATGCCAAAGGGTGGCTTATTGCTAACTAGCTGACATAGCTGAAATTCCTGTATAATCCGAGCGGGGGCTTGGGCTCAGAAACTCTAATTATCGCCTCTTGCCAGGCTGTGATCACTAATGAAGTTAATAAGAATTGAGTTCAGCCATTTCATAAAAGAAAATGAATGGGAAAAAATGTTAAATACTTTCCCATAGTAAAAAGTAACTTGCCTGGAGACAAGTCATGGGTACACAGTGGTGCCGTTCATGCACGCTGGAATTATAGCTTTATAGCTCACCTTTCCCGTGTGCCGACAACACCCGGCATGTAATGGCTATTTTAATTCTGTGTTTTGTCTTTAGTAAAACCACAAAAGCCACGTGACATGCGAGGCTTACCATTGCAGACTAAGATGCAAATCATAGATTTTGTTTAAAGGGCCTGTAAAATGAATTAAGCATTGTGTAAAAATGTATTTACATCCAAGCAATGGCTTTCATTATCCTGCAATTATCTCCTCTTTTTGCTTATTTATGGCTCTTTTACTTTTTAATGTCACATAAAGGCTCATGCAACTGCAAGGCCATCTCAACTGACCCTGTGTGCCACCAATAATACCTTCATGGGGCTCCATATTGTTTAGAAAGAACACTGTTATTGGGGAACACCATTGTTTTTCATGGTTTATCTTATTAATCTATGGGAATTAAGCATTATGTTCTTCTATAGAAGATGGGCACATGGAGGAACAGTATTGATGCAGATTATGGACATAATATATGGCCATATACAACCATGGCGGGATGCATTAGGCTTGGTTCGCTTTCACACACCCAAAATATCCTGACTTCCCGATTCATTTCTACTGAACAGGACATAGATTATCAAAGAATCCTATCTAATGGTATCCATACACATTGGAGGGGTTTTCCGGTTTCGTAAAACTCCTCTTTTCCTGCTGCAGTTAGTTTGGAAAACACAAATCTCTACCATTGCCCGGTGTCTGTTGTCATCAACAGTGCTGCAACCAGTTGCTGAGCTCTGCCTGAGTTGATGGTACAGGTTTGGCTTCAACACTGTTAACGTGACCTCAATGCTGTAGGCCATAACCAAGCCTGGACGCAGTGGTGGAGACTCAAGTAAACAAAAAAAAACTGCAGCTGCGAGACAGGGGGTTTTCCACTTTTTAGGGTCTTCATATCTATTCAAAAATTAGATCAGTTGTGCGAACTCACCATTTTTGAAGGGCTCGAATGAGCATCTAATGCCATTTTGGGGCATCTCGACTGTTTGCCTACAAATTATATATGGGGACAGAAGGATCGGGTAGCTGGAGTTCCGTTGCCTGATCCTCTTGGGAAGGGGGGACCGTTCCTATGCTCTGTGGCAGCGTTTGTCTCATTGAGAGTACGGGAATGCTCTTAGTCATTACCATGTGTGGGAGAGGTATCTGGAAGCCAGATGATAGTTGGACCATTAGCTATCTAATATGTATTATCAGCTTTGGGTGAATGTTGGTTGAAATGGCTGATATATACGAAGGTGTCCCAACCTTTGAATTCTAACATCCCTGGTTCTCAAGATAGATTAGCCATCACCAGATCATTTTGGCAATGGCTTACTCCACCTCTCTACGAAGAACACCCTTGGCCAGCCATTCTTGTTTGTCAGGTGGCCTGGAGGAATAGCTGGCAGCCATGTTTAGCTGACAACCATCTAAAGTAATGACTATCATGATTCTGGTTCAGTAGAACAGGGCAAGACTTAGATATCGTAACTATATTATGGACACGGAAGTGTGTGCCAAAGTAAAATTGGCTAAACAGCACATATAATATACATACATCACAAGTAGCATTGCTTGGAAATTAAGCTCACTAAGCTGCAGTGACTTTCCTATAAATTTGTGACTCTCTTATACAGTTGTGACTCTCCTATACAGTTGACTCTCCTGTACAGTTGTGACTCTCTCCTGTACAGTTGTGACTCTCTCCTGTACAGTTGTGACTCTCTCCTGTACAGTTGTGACGCTCTCCTGTACCGTCGTGACGCTCTCCTGTACCGTCGTGACGCTCTCCTGTACCGTCGTGACGCTCTCCTGTACCGTCGTGACGCTCTCCTGTACCGTCGTGACGCTCTCCTGTACCGTCGTGACGCTCTTGTACCGTCGAGACGCTCTTGTACCGTCGAGACGCTCTTGTACCGTCGAGACGCTCCTGTATAATTTTGACATTTCTTTATTTGTGACTTCTATATACCTATACAAGCCTTGGATGGTAACTTTGATATCCCATGTCATAATGCAATGTTTATAGCCAACCCTGACAGAGGGACCTCAATCAATTATCAGCAGTGGTGTAACTTGTAGGGAAACAAAAAATCATTTGAATAAAGAATTGACCATTTTCATTGCAATTTTTTATTTTGTTTTACATTTATGATTTTATCTGTTTTTCTTTCTTTAACACAGATTCTTAAACGAACCTCACAAAGGCCATACCCATCACAGGTGCATGACTTTATTTATTTATTTTTTTTTCATTTATTTTCCTTTGTTTATAGAATTTATTTTTCCCATTGTTATTGTTAAGGATCATATATTAATCAGCTTAAAAAAATATTATGCAGATTTGTATTTATAGTTGGAATTGGCAACCAATCTATTGCACAAAAATGATACTGCCAAGAAGCGTGGCAGTGTACAACCCTCAACTAATGAGGTTAACAAGTGCTCTTTCCAGGGCTGTGTAATATCAGACGCAACCCATGGAAGGCGCGGCGTTGTTTCTGGAAAATGCGCACTCTTTTTATCCTAGTAAGTGATATTTTAGGTTGCTTTGTTTCAAAAAATTGCATAACGATAATAATCTAAACAATTGTTCAAAAGAACCCAGTCATCGGCCCATATAAACATGGCAGTGATTTGGCCAAAAACTAGTAAAATGCTTGTTCATCATCTGTTATATGGGACTTCTGGTGTAAACAGGGGATGTGCTGTTGATTACATTAATGACCACTTATCTAATATAGGGTTTGTCCACTACTCCTAAACACATTCTAAACGGCAGAAGATGGCCGGAATATCTTTATTCATATACAAAACTTGGGATGCTCCTCTGTGGTCTGCAATGTCTCCCACTGTCTCCTGGCTTCTATTGGGAGGGGGTGGGCATCCCGCCACCAGTCCTGCCAACTGGCAGCTTTGATCGGCTGCAGCCTTCATATTACACTCAAGCTGGAAGAGAAATTACTTCTTCTGGCTTGGAAAGAATGTAAAGGCTGCTGCCGATCAGCTGCTGCTTATTGACGCCAGCGGTCAAGTGACACAACCGATGCCGAAAGAAGCCAGGAGACCAGCGTTGAGCACAGAGAATCAGCACCAAGCCGGTAGGTGAGTTTTGTTTTGTTTCTATCCACCTCAGCCCATTTCAAATGTGTTTTAAAGAAGCGGACAAACCTTTTAAACGAGTGCTGATCGACTTGTTATATCAATGACCAGCTCTCCTTATCAGCAGAAATCTGTCCATGCCAATCTGAAGGATGTTTGGATGTTTCCATCTGCTCCTTCATTCTACTGATTCATAAATGACCCTTAGGCCAGCACTTGTGATGAGGGAATACTAAATATTCGGGTTTGGATTATGCTATCCGAATACAGAGTACCAATTCCAGTATTCATTGCAAATAACTGTCATGGGTGTGTCACGGGTGACAGACAGTCATGCAGTTTCTGGCCATAGAAGGTCACAGCGTTTGGCTGCACAGAATGCTCCCTGACTTTCCAATTGTTCCTGCTGTCAGTATTCATTGGTATAGGTAGCTTTCAACTGGATTCATCTCTTCACCTTTTGGACCCAGCAGGATCTCGCCTTCTATACAGCTTCTGATCATCAGCATTATCTTGGTGCTTAAATACCACTTCCTTCCTTGGACTGGTGCTGGTGATATTTTCAGTTCATTCAATCCTTGGTTTCAAGCAGGTGGCTTGTACTTCTTTGTGGTATCGTTGCAGAAAACTTTGCTGAACTTCTACATGTGTCATCTGTGGATAAGTAGTTCATGCTTTTCCCCCTATGAGTCCTCCTTGTGTCTTCTATAGTGTTTAGCGAGGTTGACGAAGAGCTCATCCCAGCCGTTCCCTGTTCAGGGCCCAGCACTATGGATTCCTAGGGTCAGGTATCCGGCTTGGCGCATAGGTGCAGAACCTATCTAGGGTGGTGAAGGACCCCAGGGATCAGCAGTAGGTTTGGTCAGGGGTCACCATCTTCCCTTTCCCTAGACACAGGGTTTACATTCCCTTTCGCCATTCACTTAGTACTTTCCTGTACCTAACGTGACACTAACCTAATGCAAGTCAATGAGGAACCCAAGCATTTTTGTGGGAAATCTTCATATAAAATGCTCGGGTTCTCCTTTGACTTGCATTAGGTTCGTCATTTGTCACGAATACTGAAAGAAGTATTCGGTATTTGGAAAGCATAATCCAAACCCAAACGTTTAGTATTCGCTCATCACTAGCCAGCCTACATTTGGGCTTTCAAACCCATTACACCTCAGTCCTGATTTTTATTGTAGGGTGATTTACGCTTATAAGGCTAGTTTCACACTTGCGTTCAGCGCATTCCGTCACTATGGAGACTAGCGCAGTCCGTTAACGGACCGCGCTATTCTCCATAGAGTTGTATGGATGACGCACTGTAACGCAAGTGTCTGCATTGCATCCGCTGGACGACGCAGCGGCGTTATTTTGACGCTGCGTCTAGCGGATTGAACGCAGCATGTAACGTTTTTTGGAGCGTTAAAATAGCGCACCATGACGGATTCCTTTGGAATCCGCCACGGTGTCTAATGATTGTCTATGGTGGCGGTTTCCGCCGCTATGCGCTAAGCGGCGGAATCCGCTGACGGATTTCGTCACGTTCTAGTGCACATGCTCAGCATGTCCAGCAGAACGATCGAAATCGTTTAAAATCACTCCTGGTCTCTGTCCCCCCTCTCCCTCCTCTCTCATACTCACCGATCCCCGGCGCGACGCTGCACAGCAGTCACACTGCTCCGGCGGCTTTTCCTCTTTTGAAAAAGCCGGCCGCCCATTATTCAATCTCGTATTCCCTGCTTTCCCCGCCCACCGGCGCCTATGATTGGTTGCAGCCAGACCCGCCCCCACGCTGACTGACAGCTGTCTCACTGCAACCAATCACAGCCGCCGGTGGACATGTCTATATCGTGCAGTACAATAAATAAATAAATAATTAAAAAAACCGGCATGCGGTCCCCCCCAATTTTAATACCAGCCAGATAAAGCCATACGGCTGAAGGCTGGTATTCTCAGGATGGGGAGCCCCACATTATGGGGAGCCCCCCAGCCTAACAATATCAGCCAGCAGCCGCCCAGAATAGTCGCATCCATTAGATGCGACAGTTCTGGGACTGTACCCGGCTCTTCCCGATTTGCCCTGGTGCGTTGGCAAATCGTGGTAATAAGGAGTTATTGGCAGCCCATAGCTGCCAATAAGTCCTAGATTAGTCATGTCAGGCGTCTCCCCAAGATACCCTCCATGATTAATCTGTAAGTTAAAGAAAATAAACACACACACCTTTATTTGGAATAAAAGACAAAAAACACACCCTCTTTTACCACTTTATTAAAATCCCCAAATACCCCTCCAGGTCCGACGTAATCCAGAGGTCCCGCAACACATCCAGCTCTGCTACATGAAGCTGACAGGAGTGGCAGTAGAACACCGCTGCTCCTGTGAGCTCCACGCAGCCACTGAAGTGAATGGTGCTGTCAGCGGGGACGTCACTGAGGTAATGCCGGTGTGTGTGTGTGTGCGGTGATGATGGGTGCGGTAGTGTCGGGATGTGTGCAGGAATGATGAGGGCTGTAGTGTCGGGATGTGTGCGGGGATGTCTGGCTGTGTGTGGTGATGTGTGCGGGGATGCCGGGCTGTGTGCGGGGATGCCGGGCTGTGTGCGGGGATGTCGGGCTGTGTGCGGGGGTGTGTGCGGGGATGCCGGGCTGTGTGCGGTGATGTGTGCGGGGCTGTCGGGCTGTGTGCGGGGCTGTCGGGCTGTGTGCGGGGCTGTCGGGCTGTGTGCGGGGCTGTCGGGCTGTGTGCGGGGCTGTCGGGCTGTGTGCGGGGCTGTCGGGCTGTGTGCGGGGCTGTCGGGCTGTGTGCGGGGATGTCGGGCTGTGTGCGGGGCTGTCGGGCTGTGTGCGGGGCTGTCGGGCTGTGTGCGGGGATGTCGGGCTGTGTGCGGGGATGTCGGGGCTGTGTGCGGGGATGTCGGGGCTGTGTGCGGGGATGTCGGGGCTGTGCGCGGGGATGTCGGGGCTGTGCGCGGGGATGTCGGGGCTGTGCGCGGGGATGTCGGGGCTGTGCGCGGGGATGTCGGGGCTGTGCGCGGGGATGTCGGGGCTGTGCGCGGGGATGTCGGGGCTGTGCGCGGGGATGTCGGGGCTGTGCGCGGGGATGTCGGGGCTGTGCGCGGGGATGTCGGGGCTGTGCGCGGGGATGTCGGGGCTGTGCGCGGGGATGTCGGGGCTGTGCGCGGGGATGTCGGGGCTGTGCGCGGGGATGTCGGGGCTGTGCGCGGGGATGTCGGGGCTGTGCGCGGGGATGTCGGGGCTGTGCGCGGGGATGTCGGGGCTGTGCGCGGGGATGTCTGCGGGGATGTCGGGCTGTGTGCAGGTGTGTGTGCGGGGATGTCGGGCTGTGTGCAGGTGTGTGTGCGGGGATGTCGGGGCTGTGCGCGGGGATGTCGGGGCTGTGCGCGGGGATGTCGGGGCTGTGCGCGGGGATGTCGGGGCTGTGCGCGGGGATGTCGGGGCTGTGCGCGGGGATGTCGGGGCTGTGCGCGGGGATGTCGGGGCTGTGCGCGGGGATGTCGGGGCTGTGCGCGGGGATGTCGGGCTGTGTGCGCGGGGATGTCGGGCTGTGTGCGCGGGGATGTCGGGCTGTGTGCGCGGGGATGTCTGCGGGGATGTCGGGCTGTGTGCAGGTGTGTGTGCGGGGATGTCGGGCTGTGTGCAGGTGTGTGTGCGGGGATGGCGGGCTGTGTGCAGGTGTGTGTGCGGGGATGGCGGGCTGTGTGCGGGGATGGCGGGCTGTGTGCGGGGATGGCGGGCTGTGTGCGGGGATGGCGGGCTGTGTGCGGGGATGCCGGGCTGTGTGCGGGGATGCCGGGCTGTGTGCGGGGATGGCGGGCTGTGTGCGGGGATGATGGGTGCGCTCTCTCTCGGCCCAAAGAAAACTTAACGCAATGCGTTATTTCACTGGAATCCGTAGCCTTTATTATCACACTTTTTGCAAGGCATCCGTCACATGCGTTACACAACGCAGTGTGACGGATGTCGTTCAACGCAAGTGTGAAACTAGCCTAAAATGTTCAAACGTTCTACTTGTCCTCTGGAGCCTTTGGAGAGCTCAACGATTCCTTCCCATCATGTCAAAAGTGGAACAGACGTTATTAAAAAAACCAGTGTACAAAGACCCCATTAGTCAATTTTAAGGAATTCCAGGCGTCGCCCTTTTCTGGGTCACCGGTCAGAAATATGGATGTAGCAAAACTTGGTTTACCATCTTACTATTTGTATTATGAAAATTTTACGTTATTATATCATTTACGATTGGTGTCGTAGGTAAAGACAAAGGCCTCACTTTTCATTTGCGCCTGATTCTTCTTTTAATTTGCTAGCTTTTTTAATTCTATATATTATATGTGCTCATCTGTTTGTTTTTTATATATTCATTATTGTGAATGTGGTTTTTGTTTTTAAGCTGCTTTCTGCTGATTCATCATTTGCGACTTTTTGATAAGTTCCTTCCACTCCCTCCGCAGTGATTTTATATATGCCAGTTATTTTGCTACAATTTTTGCACCATTTTCCAGAATGTTACTTATTGTATTAAAAAGTTGGAAAAAATAACCTTAAAGGGAATCTGTCAACAGATTTGGTGACTATAAGCTGTGGCCACCACCATTCTAGAATACTGTATATAAGAGCCCAGGTCACTCTGTATAACGTATAAAACACTTTTATTATACTCAACAAGGAGGCGGTTTAGTCCGATGGGTGTTGCTGCTGTCTGGTCCGGCACCTTCCTCTCCCCGGTCCAGCGCCCCCTCTCTCCGGTCCGGCGCCTCCTCTCTGCTGCGATCTCCGTCCTCCTTCTACCCAGCCCATTATGGATGACATGTCCTACGACATCCACACAGGCTGATATTGCACTCCTGCGCAAGCGCACTTTGGTCTCCCCTGCTCAGGGCAGATCAAAGTACTGTAATGCGTAGGCGCAAGGAAAGGTTAAAGACTGCCCGTGCATGCGCACTACAATACTTTGAGCTGCCCTGAGCAAGGCAGATCAAAGTGCACCTGCGCAGGACCGCAATGCTGGCCTGTGGGATGACGTAGGACACGTCATGCACACTGACCTCAGAAGGAGGAGGACAACGATTGCCAAAGAGAGGAGGCGCCGGACTGGAAAGCAGCGACAGCCATTGGACCAGACCGCCCCTTAGATGAGTATAATAAGTGTTTTTTTTTAAATTCTACAGAGCGGCCTGGGCTCTTATATACAGTATTCTGGAATACTGTATAGAAGAGCCTACTGGTGGTGGCCGCAGCTTAGTCTCCAAATCTGGTGACAGGTTCCCTTTAAGGGCAAAAAAAAGACTGTATTTGACTTTGCACAAAATTCATGTACTGTGTTGCCATTTTGAAGAACTAATACCGCAAGCCCCCCAAAAAGTGACTTAAAAAAGTGCAAATGATAAATCAAGCCAATAGTTCATTCCTTCCATTGATTCCTTTTGCACATTCAAGATGGGGAGAGGAGTACTTGTATAACTTTTTTTAGTCAGAACCATCTAAACATTTAAAATAATTTTGATAATATTATAAGAGATGCTATAAATTTGGGACCACAATGAGGATGGTGTATATACAAGAATCTGATAACGAGATTCTTGGCTTCTAAGACTATAAACTCATATTCTAATGATTTAGATTAGATGACAATTACATTTTGGTAATTACATTGTACAGTTCTTCATATTTTTCTATATTATTTTTTTTTTTATAGTTGGTTCATCATATACCAGAGGCAAGTCTCAATTATCAGAAAGTTCCACCAGGCTCAATTGGATTGAAAGACTTTGACCAAAATATGAATGATAATCGTGATGATGATCCAATAAGGAGAAGGGCTAGAAACCGAGAGGAGGTAATTATGCTACTTTCTATATATGGGCCTTTCATGGCACAAAAATGAAGAAAAAAAAAACCATGAGTAATTTCTATTTTTTTTTTCTCTCCAAAAGACTTGGATCCTTCTGTATTATCTGTGTGCAATGATCCATTCTACAGGGCTCGGCCATTTGGCTGAGATGCCAATATGTTGTGGATCAGATCACTGCACACGTACAATGGGAGGAAATGCAAATCAATGGAGAGGAAATAAAAAGCACGTTACAAAACTTGAGTCCTGCTGTTTTATCCAACTTTTGAAAAGTCCCAAAAATATAATTATCATTGTTCCATTTATGTCATGATTATCATTACGATCCTTCCCCTTGTGTAAATGTTTACTTTTTATGTAACATATGGGTCGAAAATGCATAGAAATCGATTTATATAAGGATTTTTGGTACTCACCGTAAAATTGCTCGTACCTTTCATTGGGGGAATTTGGAAATACAGGTTAATATGCTGCCACCTGGAGGCTGACAATAAGATTGCATCTTAGAAAAAAAGCTCACTTCTTCCCACCAGACTATACCTGGGCAACAGACACCCAGTTATTCAGTAAGTGAAAAAGCAGTAGGAAGGGTAAAAACCAGAGTGCCCTCAAATGAGGGAGGGTTCTGTGCCCCCCAATGAAAGCTACAAGAAAGATTTTATGGTGAGTACCAAAAATATTTATTTCTCAGGCGCTTCATTTGGGGACAGGGGAACCATGTCTTAAAGTAATCCCTGGGGTGGGAAAACGAACACCAGTACCGCAGAAGGAAGAATAGCCATTCCTCAGATTACTACTGTGAGGCTGGCAATCCTCACCTCTCATGTCAATCTGTGAGACAGTGGAGTCAAGAAGTCCGGGATCAAATAGCAAGAGTGTATGTCAAAGGCAGAAGGGCAAGAAGAGCAAAAGAGTAAATAGGTCACAGTTCATGGTCAATGATAGACACAAAGGAGCTGGGTAATAGAATAGTCAAAGGAAAGGCCAGGCAGCAAAAGATCAGAACAGGCACATACCGTACTCCAAAGAGCAAAGCTACGACTGACAATGGCCTGACCATTAAATACAAAAAAAGACAGTTTGCACTCTGAAATGCTAAAGTATGAAAATCATGATTGTGTGAATATAGATCTGCATTACTGCTAAGGGAAATCTAAGAAAAATGTATAGATCTATCATACATTAGATTTCCCTTAGCAGTAATGCAGGTCTATATTCACACAATCATGATTTTCATACTTTAGCAATTCAGAGTGCAAACTGTCTTTTTTTTTTTTTTTATTTTGTCATGTTCAGTTATGCCACCTGTTCACATTTCAGTTTGGTGAGTGCCGTCAGTCTTTTTGTCAATGGTCTGACCATTGCCAGCCAGCTAAATAGCTAGGGAATCACCCTGAAAGGTGACACCTGGAGAAAGCCCCAGAGGTCCAGCCCGAGGTTGGACTTATGGACGATCCTACAAAGATGACCGCCCAGTATGCCCTTGAAATCTATTGGGTAGCACTACGGTCACTCACTGTGTCCTTAGGACACAGAGAGCAGCAGCTTTGTGACAACTGCCTTAGCATCTGCTGCGTGTATTACCCTTCTGCTGAAACTTCTTATGCATCTCTAGACGCAAAGGTAAAAGACCCACAAAGATGTGGACAGAATAAGTAGCAGCTCTAAGAAATTCACGAACAGACACCTGGATGTATAAGGGCGCTCTCACACATCCGGCTTTTCGCCGGTTTGCCGGTTCTGGCGCACACCAGTACAGTGTATACAGTACAGTGGCAGTGCGACAAGCTCCGGTCACATGCAGTCATGTGACCGGAGCATGTGACCCGGAAGTTACAGCGTTGCCACTGTACTGTATACACTGTACTGACATGCGCCGGAACTGGCAAACCGGCAAAAAGCCGGATGTGTGAAAGCGCCCTAAGAGTCAGAAGGCTTCTACATGCGAGTAGCTCCTTAGCTTAGCCTGAGCCTCCATATTGGCCGATCAAAATTGGAGAACAATGGTAAGCCTTCAAGGGGGTCTGATATCTGCCAAAGTATACTGGGACGACCGGCAAAGCAGCTGAACATCTGAACGGTGTTGTGAGAGAAAGGTAGTACTTCCTAGCTCTGACTACATCAGATTGTGTAAGAATTATTCCGGGAGATGAGAGGTGATGCGCCTGAAAGGAGAGCAATTTCCTAATTAAGGTGGAAGGTGGAGAACGCAGTAAGGAAAAAGGAGATGGCCATACAACTCTGTCCAGGAGAAGAAGAAAGGCTGGTGAGAGCCACCACTTGATGCCTCACCTCATGGAAGAGATGAATAGACAGGGGGAAAAAAAAATCACCCTGCCGGAAAGCCGAACTGGAGAGAGATTTCTGATTGGCACAGAAAGGTCTCCAAGATCAGAATGAGATCCTCCAGACCTAGGGGTGCTAATATGGTGGCCCCGAGTTTGCCAGTTTTAACCTATTGTTTACAAATCAAGTTCGCTGGAGCAGGATATCCCAGGCAAATGCCTGGTCTTTGGAAGATCATTCTGGATGAAGACAGGGAAGCGAAAATTAAAAAAGAGGATATCTCCATATAACAAAAGTGGCATTCTAAATGTAATAGTAAAAACGTGATGTCTAAGGCCCTTGTTCTCTATTCTTAGTTAGTCAAACTTAATCTGAAAGACCCAAAGCATCTGTGAACCCAACAGTCCTTCTGGTAAATTAAATAATCAAGACATTGGGTAGGAGAGGAGACTGTCTGTCTGGATTCTATGAACGTTACCTGAGGATATATGCAACAAAAAACAGGAATTGTGGACTCCATCTGAAGAAACCTGTGCGTAGCAGGCATTCATTTCCAGGGAAAACCGTAGTGAAGGAGATGAGCTTTTTGGGAGACCATCAGAGACGTAAAATGTCTAAATGCACTGTTGGTTCAGGGAACACACTAAGCTAAACTAAATAACTGGGTGTGGGCTGCCCTTGTGTAGTCTGGTGGGAGAGTTAGATTTTTTTTTTCTAAGATGTATTCTTAGTTTCAGCCTCCAGGTGGCAGAATATTAACCCATGGTTCCACCAATAAAGCTAGAGTGTAATAGAATCTTTTCATGCATCAGCAAGGCTTCTAGGTGGTAGTGGAGAGCCAGTTATTTGTTTCCAATAGTTGGCACTGGAGAACCTGCTCCCTTTTTCTAATATGTGGCACTATAGAGCCTGTTCTCTTTTTTTTTTTCCAATAGGTGGCACTGGAGAGCCTGCTCCCTTTTTCTAATATGTGGCACTTCCCTTTTTCTAATATGTGGCACTATAGAGCCTGTTCTCTTTTTTTCCAATAGGTGGTACTGGAGAGGCTGTTCCCTTTTTCTAATATGCGGCACTAGAGAGCCTGTTCCCTTTTTCTAATATGTGGCACTATAGAGCCTGTTCTCTTTTTTCCAATAGGTGGCACTGGAGAGCCTGTTCTTTTTCTTCCACTAGGCAGCATTGGAGAGCCTGTTCTCTTATTCTACTATGTGGCACTAGATATCATATTAGGCAAATAACAGCACCAAACTGGGCATTCAATCTTGGCTGTACAATGCATTCTCAGGTTGGGCCTTATATGTTCCAAATTTGCAAATTAAAATGTTGATAAATATATTATAAATTCTAGCAAGAAAATATACGGTATATAACGGTTACATTCCTCTAAGTGCCAAATCAGGAGCATAATTTTATTAATTTCTGCCATGTTCCCACATTGTATGCCAATGTCAAAATCTCAGAAGGACCTGAATTAACTTATCATTACTTGGTTTATGTGATACACATCTGGAAATAAGAGTATTGCACGTCCCAAAACAGTGACCACAGCACTAAAAAGACAGATTGGTTAAGAATCCCTTTAGGAATATGTCTATGCTCAGTTAGTTTCCATATCCATGGACCAGTTCCTCCTTTTACTCCTCCTCTTCCTTCATCTTATTATATGCACGAAGTAGTCAATGACCCCATCTTTAGATATGTGGCTTTTATGAAAATTCTGAAATTCTTATATTTTGCAGGTAATTTTTGACAACCTCATGTTGAATCCCGTATCACAGCTGTCACACACAATATGCACCAATACTGAAGTACTCACTGAAAAAATGAAGTAAGTTTTTATTGTTTTGTTTTTTTTTTTACTATGATCATACAAAATATAAATTACATATTTGAAAAAATGTTTTTTTATCTTATTTTAGAGTTTTATTTTTGAATAAAGAGAAAAGTTGGGAAGAAATAGAGGCAAAAATTAACTCTGAAAATGAAGTGCCAATACTTAAAACATCTAATAAGGTAAGTTACCCTTTTCCAAAGGGGGTTTTCCACTATTATAAATGAGGGTTAATTGCTAGGGTAGGATGTCACTATTTCATTGTTAGAGTATTAGAAACAATGGCCTCTCAAATGGTGATACAAACGAAGATTTTATTCCATAAGTCTTATAGCAACATGTGACGTTTCGGCCAGGTGGCCTTCAGCAGACAACTTGTTATTAAGACTGTCAGGGTAGTGGTAAAGGCAGTGGTATCCACCACTATGCTGGTATGCATATTCTGGACAACCCCTTAAAGGGAATTATTGTCTAGCAAGTAAGCATACATCCCAGTATATTCTTCCAGAAAATTAGGGATGGTGGCATGCAAGGCTTCTGCCATACCCAGAAACATTTGCCAGCTTTTCCAAGAGTCCAGGAGATCTCCACTTTTCTTTTTCCTTGAGCCTCCATTGTAAGTATGAAGAAGAAAGAGGCGTTGGATTAGGTTGCGTCCGCTATAGTGTGGAAAGCTTTAAGAGTTCAAAAACTGTCTTGCTTCGTCTTTTTTTTCTTTGTGGGTTTTTTTTTTTTTTTTTTTTTTTGTTGCTCATTTTACTCAGCTATTTTTTTTATATCTTTTTATCCTTTAAGGAAATCAGTTCTATTCTGAAAGTTCTGCGAAGAGTTCAGAAACAACTGGAAGGTACGTGACTTTTATTGCTATTGATTGAAAACTAATTTAGTTTTGGACTTGACAATTCTTTTATGCTGATTTATCCAAAAAAATTAGGATGTCTGTAGGTCTCCTGCAATATTTATTATCGCAAATGAGAAGTTATATATATAATATGCCCTCAGAGTGATTATGAAAGATTCATCGGATTTCAAAGAAGTACATTTCAAAATGTATTACATGGCCATTAGTAAATTGCACATGATGACTAACATATATTCTCCAAGTTTAATGTTTACAAATGTTCTATGTGTCCTTTTTTGTCACACACATGACACACATCTATGCGGTAGTCCAGTTTGACCCAAGCACACGCTGCAGCATATCCCCATCAGTGGTCATTAGCGCGCCGTAGCATTCGTACAGGATGCTGTGGTCAGCTGTCATAAGTGTTGCAATAGCTGTGTTCTATATGGTTTCTGGTGCAATCATCGTTGCGGAATTGTCCAAACTGAGGAATGTCAAGTTCACAACGTGTTTATGTGGGCTACGTGCAAAGGTATCTCAAATCCTCTCAACTATTTCCCCTGTAACACTCGGTCGTCTGGGGCTTTTACATTTACACAAGAATCCTGTGTCCTTAAATTGTCGATACCACCGCAGAATGCTCTGGTGGCTAGTTGGGTCACTTTCATACTGTCTTCGGAACACTCCCTACAAAGTAACAATTGATTTGCACTTCTCATACACTAAAACACAACACACTTTCTCTTGCATTGTCACCATTTTGGGATCTGATGCTGTCCTTCCACCTGGTGAGTTACAAGCGAGTCTGCACACGCGAGTTACAAACTTTGAGATGTGACCTTTCGATCCATTATTATAATAAATGTAGGTGAAATTTACATCTTTGCAGTAATATGAATGCAAAGCCCAATGAATCTTTTATAATGATCTTGTAGGAAGGAATTGAGGGTAAACTGATTAAATTTGCTGAAGATACAAAGCTAGGAAGGTTGGTTAATACTAGAGAAGAGAGGATTCAAAAAGATCTAAACAAACTGGAATAATGGACAGCAACTAACAGAATGGCTTTTAACAGGGAGAAATGCAATGTCCTACATCTGGGCAACAAAAATGTAAAAAAAATATACAGAATGGGAGGATTAAGGCTAAGCAACAGCACGTGGGAAAAAGACGTTGGTATACTAATTGATAACAGACTGTACATGAGTCAACAGTGTGATGCAGCAGCAAAAAAAGCAAACACAATTTTGGGATTTATTAAGAGAAGCATACAGTCTAGATCACATGAAGTAATTATCCCCCTTTACTCCTCTTTGGTCAGACCTGAGCTGGAATACTGTGTTCAGTTCTGGGCACCACATTTTAAAAAAAGGCATAAAAAAGCTCAAGCAAGTTCACAGAAGGCCTACCAGAATGGTGACTGGTGCGCAAACCATGTCCAATAAGGAACAGTTAAAGGATCTGGGAATGTTCACCTTGCAAAAAAAGAAGGCTAAGGAGGCTTATAATAGCAGTCTACAAATATCTGAAGGGATGTCACAGTGTGGAGCAGGGCTGTGGAGTCGGTAAGCCAAACCTTCGACTCCGACTCCTCAATTTCTCTTGCACCGACTCCGACTCCTACATATATTGCTTATAGATGGGTGAAAAATTTATTGCAGTACATGAACATGTGTATGTGAACATCAGACATTTAATAATATTTATGATACAATAATCAAGATATTTGGATAGAACATAAAATATATTTATTGGAATACAACTTTAGAACACAAAAAACTAATTGTAAATATGTAATACACTATGTAATATACAGTAGATTACATATATATCTTGTGTGTGTGTGAATATATATATATATATATATATATATATATATATATATATATATATATATATATATATATATATATATATATATATATATATATATATATATATATATAATATATGTGTGTGTGTATGTGTGTATATATATATATATATATATATATATATATATATATATATAATATACACACACACACACACAAGATATGTGTAATCTACTGTATATTACATAGTGTATTACATATTTACAATTTATTAGTTTTTTGTGTTCTAAAGTTGTATCCAATAAATATATTTTATGTTCTATCCAAATATCTTGATTATTGTATCATAAAAATAATTAAATGTCTGATGTTCACATTGTACTACAATACATTTTTTACTTAAATATAAGCATTATGCTAAATGTTATTATTTAGTAAAATATTCAGCACATTCTGCATTGCACTACTGTCCCCAATTTATTATATATTTAGTAGTCGGAGTCGGGGCATTTTATACCGACTCCACCAAAATGAGCTCCGACTCCACAGCCCTGGTGTAGAGGGATCAGCCCTATTCTCATTTGCACAAGGAAAGACTAGAAGTAATGGGGTTAAACTAAAAGAGTGGAGACACAGATTAGATACTACTGAAAATTTTTTTTGAGAGTGATCGAGTGGAGCTAGTGCGTTAACCTTCAATGGAAGTCTTCAACAGACATCTGTGTGTGATGGTTTAGTGAATCCTGCTTTGAGCAGGGGATTGGACACTGACCCTGGAGGTGCCTTCCAACTAACATTTTATGATTCTATGTACCGTATTTTTCGCTTTATAAGACGCACCGGATTATAAGACGCACCCCAAATTTAGACATAAAGGTAAAAAAAAAGAAAAATGGGGTCCATCTTATACTCCGGTGTTCTCTTACCGGAGGAGGGGCAGCAGTGGTGGTGAAGCGGGGTCACAGGAGGCACAGATTGTGCTGGCAGGCGCGGCGGGTCAGTGTCAGTGCGGTCCATGGTTGCAGATGCCGTGGCGTCCGTGGTTACAGGCGCGATGGCGTCCGTGGTGGCAGGAGCCGTGAGGTCCGTGGTGGCGGCAGCAGCGGCGTGTGAGCCGTGTAGCAGGCCGGTGCAGTGAGTGCCGCGGTCCCGGTTCAGTGGTGGCAGCGGCGGCGACTGCTCAGTGGTGGAGCAGACGGATGCGGTGTTTTCCAGTGTGTCCGTGGTCCCGATTCAAGTAATGGCGCCTGGAGCGACGCATGCGCAGATGGAGCTCTTATCCAAGGGCTCCATCTGCGCACGCGCTGACTCCCGGAGCAGCGCGTGCGCAGATGGAGCTCACATCCAAGAGCTCCACCGGCGCCATCATTTGAAAGTGGTACCGCGGACAACTGGTAACTTGCTGCACAGCCGCCCGCCCCGCACGCACAGAGTGGCAGCCAGCAGGCTGCCCGCCCACCCTGCGTGCAAGCCGCTGGGTACCTGTGCTTGCGTGCGGTGGCAGCCGGGTGCCTGTGTGAGGGCGGCAGCCGGGTGCCTGTGTGAGGGCGGCAGCCGGGTGCCTGTGTGAGGGCGGCAGCCGGGTGCCTGTGTGAGGGCGGCAGCCGGGTGCCTGTGTGAGGGCGACAGCCCGGTGCCTGTGTGAGGGCGGCAGCCGGCTGCCGCCCGCATGGGCACCAGACTGCCGCCCGCACACAGCCATGGGTATCCGGCTGCCACTGCACGCAAGCACAGGTTCCCGGCTGCCGACCCCACACAGCACCCGGCTGCCGCCCGCACACAGCCACGGGTACCCGGCTGCCACTGCACGCAAGCACAGGTACCCGGCCGCTTGCATGCAGCCACAGGCACCCGGCCACCCGATCGCATCAGACAGGACCTCCCCCAGGTACCGCTATATAAGACGCAACCCCCATTTTCCTCCCAAATTTTTGGGAGGAAAGTGCATCTTATAAAGCGAAAAATACGGTATATTGATAATGATATAATAAATGTGTATGGCCCTAAATGACCTGTATTAGGGATAATCTGGCTTCGCTGTTAGGTTTCTTTTTAATGGGAAAAAAAAAAGAGTATTGCACGGTGCTCTTGAGTTTGTGTTCTTTATCGGCTGAAGTAGGATGACTTTGAAATGCGTTGAGAAACTGCATCACTATCATTCCTGGTTCCTTGAATCTTCCTTTGGATCTTCATCAGCAGTAAAGAACACCCATTTATTCCTTCTTAGCGCTATTATTGCTATCAGAAGTGATGGAGTCACTGATAGGGCTGTCGAAAACGACGGTGAAAAGAACCTAACTTTTATAAGTATTCCTCTTGTTGGTCAACCACTATTACATGTAGATGGTTCTTATAATGTCCTAATGCTGTTTTATGTCTTCCCACAGTTATAAATGCTATTATTGAACCATCTGGACACCTTGAGGTCATCCCTACTAACAAGAAAACCTCTCCTGTCATTCAAACTTTGACACCGCAAGCTAGGACTCATAACTCTGTGTCAAAAACAGAGTCCCATCAACCAGTCCGCATAAGAAACTACATGCATAAGTCCAGCTCGGGCTCTTCGAGATCACCGGAATCCAGCTTTGGTAGAGATGAGGAAGATGCCTATATTGTTTGATTATTTATTTTTTTTCTTTTTAAATCTTATTTATTTCCTTTTTTTTATTTTTGCGTTTTCTTATTATAAATAGCCATTCTTGTAACTACGTTTTATGTGGCTTCTGGTCCGACATCCCTGAGTACATGTGCTTGTCTGCGGGACTTGCCGTTCTCACAAATGCACAAAAGTCTGTGTTTTGCAAATGAATGTTGAGTTTTCTCTTACCACTCGCACTATTTACCAGCTCATGCTCCGCACAGAAGCGAATTTACTTGAATATTATTTTTTCTTTTTTCAACATAGAATATGACTTCGCTTAAAGTAAAAATATGTGCCATAAATTAAAGACCTGCATAGTGTAAATTTTTCATATTCATGGGTCTGACATATATATTATTCTTGTACCTAGATTGCACTTAATTACAGAAATGTTTTCCTAGTTATGTTCTGTGATTTAAAACAATATTATAGGTGGGTCATACTAGTACCAAGAAACTCTAGTGACCTGTCTTTTGCCAAAACGCATTACCATAAAACATATAGTACATTTTTTGTAATGTTCAAGGCCCAATATTTTGTTCTAGGATTTTTGAAAATTTTCTGTTTTCTGTTTCTTCCAATGGCTTAGGTACATTTTCGACATTCCCGTTCAACAGACCTTATATAGAAGTACCACTGTCTCAAAACCTGTTAGGCTGAAAGCTTAAGACTTTGTCTTCCGGATCCGGTTTCTTTCCGTAATTTGGAACACCGTAATTACATATGTTGTAAATCTTCTAGACTGTACATGTCATTTTTTTGCTCTTTTCTTGTTCATAAAACCACTGGTACGTCACTTGACTTAAATATTTGATCGTAAGCTGGCCTTACATATCGTGTTAGCCTCCAAAAGGGGGTTTTACACCACCCAACTTGTGGCATGACACAACTGCCGATAAGTACTTGTTTGCCGAATTTGATCAGTAATAGATCGTTCTGTTCATATATAATTTTTCTTGGTAGCACATGTTCTATTGCGAAAGGATCATGTGCTGCCAAGACTAATGTTCTTTTTTTTTCAGCAAGGCAAAAAATAATTTCACTCAACAAACAAGTTTTGATACATCAAGACCATGTTGTTCACGCCGGTCTTAGTGAGGAGATGGGCTGGAGTGAGACACTCATGAAGAGGCATATGCTCCATCATGAATCAAGGGAGCCGGATGAGTGCCATACATTTCTGCATGTGTCTCACCACAGATCCCACTCCAGTCTTTGCTGGAGTAAGATTTGTTGTGTAGTGAATGCTGCTGCTCATCATGGGATTGACTAATGGCAGTTGCCACATAGCTGTCCCTCCTCAGCTCCAACCTTTGTGTCAGAGCTTGGCAAAAATGGTATGAGAACCACAATTTTAGCGCCAAAATTCTGTGAATTTTTAAAGTTTTGATAAATCAAGCCCTTACTCTTTTTTTTTTTGTTTCCCAGAAGAATTGTCTGACCATGACTTAAGCCTGCAAACACTATAGATATCTGCCAAACCATTGCTCAGCTGGCAGTTATCTCGCCCTACTCTCTCATACACAGCAGTGCCCACTCCATATATTGCTCCTGTGTTCTATATGATAGCAGGGTGAAACAGTGCAATGGGTTTTATCCAATAGAAAAAGAAATCTAGATGATCGTATGTGCTCACCTCTGTGGATGAAAACAGGCAAATCACTGACCTCTGCTGCAGATCCACAGGCTCAAAGAGCCAATGAGTAGGCGAGCAGGATGATTAGTGGTTAATCTGCGCTGCTGGTCAATAATGATGCTGTGCTTTATTAAAGAAATGTTGCTAATTGATTTAACGCGTTTTGAAGCTGCCTCACTTCTTCATCAGGAAAATAAAAAACACATTTTCCTGATGAAGCAAGGCAGCTTCGAAACGCGTTGAATCAATAAGCCACATTTCTTTAATAACGCACAAGATCATTATCACTAATCATCCCTCTATCTGCCTGATATCTTTGATTTGAAGCTTACCTCTTACAGAACTAAAGATCAGTAGTCCAAAATCGGAGGTCCCCCATATACATTAGACTGTAGGCCAAACCCGTTGATATTAGTAGGTTCGGACAGCTTTATTCTAATATGTATGGGGGCTTTTACTTCATTTTTCAATAAAAAAAAAAAACCTCATATATGCTCAACCAAACAGAGCGGACCCGTGTCTGAACGAGGTAGTTGTAAGCAATCGCGGTCATCCAAGCAAGCATTAAGCCAACAGTTATGTAATGTGTATGGCCAGCTTAAGAACTGATTAACATTAATCCCTGTAATTGGTTTAAAAAAAGTATTGAAAATTGTCATCCAACAAGGATTTTCTATTTTATTTTTAATTTTGTTGGGTTTTTTTTTTGTTTTTTTTTTTTTTTAAACTTCCATCATTATTTCAGTATCTTAAAGGAACCCCCTTCCTTGAGATTTTCTAAATGTGTGTCTCCAGCTATGGTGGAACTGTCCAGCCAATGTATTGCATAATCCACTACTTATTTGTATGGCGTAAGCAGGGAAAAAGTATGGAAATAAATGGCTAAATGACACTTGTTTACTGCGGATCTACGACTAGGCGTCAAGGATGGCTATCCTTTGGAAAAGGGTTTGTCTTCATAACACAATCCCTTTTGAGTATAATAGCTCTTTAAAATTTATCAGATTCTAAAAAGTTAATTTTCTAAGATTTTAGAAACCAGTCAAGGTATAATATTTTTCTACCATATTAAGCAGGGTCATAGTAATGTCTTATCTCCTCCATGTTGGAAAACTAGTGTGGAAGGTCTCAGCCATGATATATATTTTTGCCAACTTCATTATACCGAATTTTTCTTTTTTCCTTTTATTAACTGAGTTATTTTATTTGTTGCTGTTTTAAGGTGTGGGGAATCAACTTCTGGACTAACGAATTGTAAAATTTATGGGTCTGCAAATGTAATTTTGATTGTGAGCACAAATCTTTGATTTTTCTTGAATTTCTTTCTGTATATTTTGTATTTATTTAACTAGCTGTACAATTATATCTATAATTTTAAAAAAAAAACTATAAATCAATATAGATCTAATTTTATTTATTTTTTTTTTATAAAATATTTAATGACTTAGACAGCAGATATTTCTCAAAATAGTCTTTAAACACATTTGCATTTACAGTTACAGGTTGCAAAAAATAAATAAATTATTGTATGTTCACAAAGAAGCTTGAAATCGGGAGTTTGCTTTGGAGAGATGTAGCTATATGGAATGTAGTAATAACACCCATGCCCATGTGCCTATCTGGGTACTAGGAACTTCAAGTCATGCCTTGAATTTCATCATCTAAATTAGGCTGGAAAATACATAAACTGACTGGTTTCCGAGGCACGGCACATTGAAATACATTATCTGGCTCAGTAGGCGCTTGCACCTACATTTTTTAGATTTTTGGCCAACTGAAAATTATATATATAAACAAAAATGTCTTTCTGAAATAGTCGTGTTCGGTCAATTACGTTTCCTATTTGTCTATCACCTTACCAGGCATTGATTTAGTCTTAAGTGGTCCAATGGGCAGATAAATCGGTGGGAAAAGAACCCTATAAATGGAAAAATAAATGAATATGAAAAATGTAAACCGAAAAATGTGAGATTCAGTTCCTCCTTTTTGTTTTGGTTGAAGAAATTATCAAGACAAAAGTGAAATAATTGTGTTCTGTCCATTTAAAGCATTAGTGACCATAGCATTCAATCAACCTCCATCTTTAAAGTTGCATTGAAAAAATTTCCGAGACCTTAATGATTGTCATGTACAATTTCTTTGCAAACCATCTTCTTAAAATCCCCTTCGAATGTGAATAACTGCTGTCAACTTTGGGTGCGGAGAAACTGGAAAGACATAGGAGCGCAAACAGGATCTTAAATGATTTCTCCTATTTTATCGGATGAGTAGTGAGGCTCACCTTGAGTAGTTGTGAACAGTCACAACAACTTATTGGCG
Organism: Anomaloglossus baeobatrachus; assembly: GCF_048569485.1. Lineage (NCBI taxonomy): Eukaryota > Metazoa > Chordata > Amphibia > Anura > Aromobatidae > Anomaloglossus > Anomaloglossus baeobatrachus. The sequence continues at coordinate 59,074,357 of NC_134364.1, read as the reverse complement.
CACGTAAAACAGCTACTGCAGCCTCCTAGGTAGAAATGATCAAGAACAGAGGATGAATAGGGATATACCACGCTGCCGTAGAAGAGACGCCGATCAAGAGATGGTTGAATTGGTGATTTTTATTGTCAACGTGTTTGAGTTTCAGTTCTCCTTCATCAGGACAAAAATCACATACCAAATTGTGATTTTTTTTTTTTAGTCCTGATGAAGGCAAATTGAATCTTAGAAACGCGTTGACAATAAAAAAAATAAATCACCAATTCTACCATCTCTTGATCGGAGTTTCTTCTACGGCAGTGCAGTATATCACCACTCATCCTCTGTTCCTAAACTTGTGTTTGGAATTGATCTGGAACAGTTGGGACTCATGAGCATTATGAATGTGATTTTACATAGTTTTTCTACGTATGCATGACTGCAGGGAATGCTATAACAGACCACGATGGGCTCACCATTTATATATAGCCTGACACCACATATAAGCCTGGTACCACTTTAGGAAAGGCATATTGATGTCCGTTAAGCCACTGGTCAATTGGATCCAACATCATGTAGCCACCAGCTGTCATTTCAATAAAAGAAAAGGCAAAAACAGGTCTATCTTGTAATGTATCATATTTTGAAATAGGAACAAAGAAAAAAATATACCATTGGGTGATAGACAAACCTCTCCAGGCAAACGGGCAAGTTATTGACTGAACGTTCGTTAGCTAGACCGCTATGTGTCTCAGTACGTTTGAGTGTTCACACGTTTTCATCAGGGAGAATTGAGAAAGCAGCTGCAAGACCGAAGCCTTTATCTCCTTAAAACAAAAGTATCGGCCATTGAAATTCCAAAAGCCCAATCTTTCTTTTGCCCTGGCATCAGTCGGAAAAGAGTAAAGAGGCTGGCTGGTCCCTCTGAAATCTGAGATAACGTAAATGAGGGTCTTAATTTCTGAAGCGGCAGCTTGCCCCTGGGGTGAGTTTTTGTCCCCCACCTCAGCCAATAACCGTTTAGTCTACAATTTGTGGGAGCCATCTTAAACATTGGTCCGCTGCACTCATGCAGCACCACTCATATGCAACACTGTGCTCAATTTATTTTCAATCTTTAATTTTTTTTTAGACTGGTATTTTGCCAAAGTATGGTGTTGCATGACCTTTTTGATAAATTTTGGAACTTTTTTTGCATTATATCTAAACCAGTCACAGTATTTAAGATTTTTGAATATTTTTATTCAAGTGCCATACTTGTATTTTATATTGTCCTATCTTTTCTTTATCACGTTAAAGGGCGCATACAGAATTAGAAAAATATGGCTGATTTGTACTATAAACATAGTGCATATGGTAGTTACAGCTTAGCGCATTTAACATTGGACCGGGCTGCAATGTCAAACACAACATATTCCAGTCTGACTACGGACTTTGTAAAATAATTATACTTAACCCAGGTTCAAATAGACATATTTCACAAACTTTTATTGATAGAAACTTAGAAATTCAAGAAAATACCATAGAATTGTTGTAAAGCACACATGTACTGGTCCAATGGTGTTTATTGTAATGTTGGGTGCGTGATATACTGTATATAGCTTCTGCTAACTGACAAGAGTGTGATTAAATATTCCCCTTTAATGTTTGTCGAAACATGGAGTTGTGCATCTCCGACTAACTCGAACGTGTAATTACCGTGCATTGTGTTTATGCAGTGGAACTGAGCCAAAGACGAAATCACAAGATTGTATTTTAAACTTCACTAGTTTTCAGCTATGAACCAGCAACGACGTCCTGTAATTTTTAGCAGATAGGAGGCCCAATTCTAGATGAATGATGCAGCCTTCACCAACAGTTTCACAGAAGGAAATATTGTATAGGCCTAAACCTAAGTACTTCCCCAATTTGCACATTGCCATTGACTTTAAGTCTTTGGCTGGTTTCAAATCTTAAACATTTATGGTCTGAAATGGAGACTGTTGAGGTTTTGTCAGGACTGGACACCTGTGCCCATCGGGATATCACGGTTTGTACTCAGATCGTGAACAATAGCAGTGTGAAACTAGCCTTATTGTCATAATGTCAGCAGTAAGATATCAGGACTAGTGATGAGCGAGCACTACCATGCTTGGGTGCTCTGTACTCGTAACTAGTGATGAACAGGCACTGCCATGCCCGGGTGCTCGGTACTCTTAATGAGCAGTCAGACGCTCGGAATTGCTCGACTCGTGTACTGAATATAATGGAAGTAAATAGGAAACTTGAGCATTTTTTGGGAAGATATTCCAGAAGAATCGTAGCGTTCCCCATTAATTTCCATTATACTCTGTACACAAGTTGAACCCCTGTGAGAGTCCTACTGTACTTTACGAGTACTAAGCACCTAAGCATGGTAGTGCTCACTCATCACTAGTTACGAGTACCGAGCATGGTAGTGCTCACTCATCACTAGTTACGAGTACCGAGCATGGTAGTGCTCACTCATCACTAGTTACGAGTACCGAGCACCCGAGCATGGTAGTGCCCGCTCATCACTAGTTACAAGTATTGCTCACTCGAGCATGGTAGTGCCCACTCATAACTAGTTATGAGTACCGAGCACCCGAGCATGGTAGTGCCCGCTCATCGCTAATCAGGACACATATACCCCATGTTTTAGAAAAGGCTTCAGAGAAGTGTTATCTAATGCGGATCGACTGTACGCTTCCTTGCATTCAGGTCAGAAGTCTTGTGGCCGGTCAGGACATAAGTCATAGGTCTGTTCAGCTAGCGACCATGGATTGTACCTATTTTGGTACTTTCCTCTGTTGGAAAATAGTACATGGTTGGCAACTAAAGCAGCTGTATCCACCTGGAACATCTCTTTAGGCCAATTTTTATTATTATTTATATAGCGTCATTTATTCTATGGTGCTTTTACATGTGAAAAGGGGTATACATAATAGCAAATACAATAATCATGAACAATACAAGGCACAGACTGGTACAGAAGGAGAGATTTCATAAAATGGACATTCCCGGCCCTAGTACAGACCACCATGGTCTGTACTTGGGACTGTGAATGCCAAAATGTGTGAAACTGGCCTTTGTGTAGCATACTGCAATTTGCCACAGCTAGACATTAGAGCTTATGTGACCCAAAATGCAGTTTATGCTGTAGGTTCAAGTTTAAGTGCTTTTGCTTGTTATTACTTACATAAGAACCCTTGGGAATTGGTGCTCTACTTGTGGCTCACCAGTAGAAGCTAGGAGGTGTTTGATTTTAAGGAATTGAACATCTTTTGTTAAAATTCTCCCTTATGGCTAATGCACACAATTATAGACCCTGAAAGAAGCACATGTTGTGCCTGGGCTATGGACCAATAAGCATTGGTCTGTTGACGTATGATGCTCACGAGGCACTATATTCTTCCATGAAAGCAATGTTTCTAGGACAAAATACCACAGTAATATGGCATTCAATGGAGTATGCCACTATTGCCACATGCCTCCAGGAGCCGGTACAGTATGGACCCATAGAATTCTAGAAGCTCTGCACAACATGGATGAGTAATGTCCTCTTGCTCATGAGACCTATCGCTATATCCATATACAAATGCCAGTTTTCCTGGAAATATTTAGAACGGTGACCTCTAGTACATTGGCAACCTGCTATACTTTTAAAAGTCAACAAAAACGACTACTTTCTAGAGGCAAGCAAAAAAAACATTTGCAGGACCATGGTCCGGCAACCACATTGGTACGCCATGGCAACGGCATCCTGCTTCTGGCATTTACAGTATCCCTGCAACATCATGACGTTGCAGCACAAGCAACTAGACTTCACGCAACGTCAAGTTGGCAGAGACGCCCAGGATGTCTGCAGAGGAAATTTGCCTGGTCTTGGTCCGGCTGCCACTAAGTACTGATGTGGATGCCGGCCCAGCATCCTATAAATCTTTTTGCTCATCTCCACTTCCTCAATATGCAGCAGCTCATTGATGCACTTTAAAGATAAAATACGTTGAGTTAAAATTAGTACATTCAATGAAAAAAAATCTCATCTCATGTCATGTGGCTTCGTTATACAAGTTAGTTTTTCTTTTTTAGTCCAGTGTCCTTTCTATTGTTTGTACTTATGCATCTGAGATGCCTTAAGACAAGTCCTTCTGATTTTGCTTCAATTTCTCCCTTTCTTATCATTTTCTGTTAATCTGATTCTTGCACTAATTCGAAAATGACTGTAATATATGGATTTTTTTTTCCATTATTTTGTATCTTTTTTTTTTTTTTTGTGATTGTATTAGATACGTTAGGTTTCATTCTCATCCTGGGTACTTGAATATCAGTTAAAGGGTAATGTAAAAAAAAAAATAAAAAATGGAATGATGTGACTAATACTTCAAAAAATATTCTATGAGAATGTGGTATTTTTGTTATTGCACAACAGTGGAAATTTGACAATTCTTTACGAGTGTTTTATGTAAATGAATAAATGTTTATGTTCACAATGCATGAGAGATGAATCTGCTTATGCGTTCCGGTACTCTGTATATTGCCTTTTAGAAAATCCAAAACCTGTTGTTCTAATGGTATTGTGTAAAATTTAGAAAAAAAAAAAGTGACAAAAAAAAAAGTTTAGATGTGGCCCATGCTGAAAATATTGTGCCTCTATACACACTTCAGTTAAGCAGGGCTTGCGATGCTATGCATTGCAACATTATCTGGTTGTATTGTCTTGCTGCTTTATTTAATTTCAGAAATTATCCACCAGGTCATTCCATTTGCATGATACACAGATGCAACCTGACAATAAGTAAATACAAAAAAAAAATAAAATGAAATAAAAAAATCTGTAAAACTTGAATTTCTTTTTTTTTTTTTTCTCCACCGGCTGTAGTTAAAATACAATATTTGACATCTAAAATTGTCGTTCTTCAAATCCTTTGTTCATTTTGATTGGTAATTTATTTTCACTTTATGTGTACATTATGTTCATAAGTGGTAATGTTTGTTTTTGAGACAAAATAGATTTACTATTTTATCTAATTTTCCATAAAATATGTAATAAATCATTCTTTTTTCATGCAACAATGGTATTTGTTTTCTTTGCTTAGACTATACTCAAGAAGCCCCAAAAAACAAATCGTAAGGGGATATACAGTATATCCACACGAGACCTGTCCGGTGCGGATTTTCTGCAGTGGAACATTGGAAACTGATTTACTACAGTTTTTAGATGTGAGTAATTTTGCTTGTTTGCAAATAAAATATGGTCCGCGTTTCTTCTGTGATTTTAATCACAGTTTGGTTAATGTCCATTTTTTTTTTCCATCAGTTTAATTTTTTTTTTTTTTTTGTCATAAAGAAAAGGAAAAAATGGAGGCTCTGAAGGAAGGCAGGGACGCTGGGCCGTACAGACTCCGAACTCCTATATTAAGGAGGCCCCATGTGCATGTATGACTACAGTAAGGGGGTGCGACACTTACTGGTTTCTTAAGACTGGTGTCTGTGCCGCCCCCGCGTCAGCAGCCGGGCTGCTCGGATCCGGACCCGCAGTGTGGCTCGAGGGATCCTTCAGACTCGGGGGTCACGCGGACACTCCAAATAAAAGGGGATATATTTGTACGGAATTTGCCGTAGTCAGTCTGTGACTCCACCCACGGTGTGTGGTGAAGTATGGCATCACCACCGCTGCTCCTGTGGGACACCCGGGGTGATGGGATGGCAGCTGGTGGTTAACCCCTCCGTGGGTAGGGATGGTTGCCCTGGGACCCGGTGACTTTGTGCAGGGGACGGTGATGGCAGGGGCTGGCGCACCTGGTCAGACCAGGGAGTCTCAGCTTACGGTTAAAAAAAAATCAGACACGTCCAGTGATTAACCAAGGTGCTGGTGGCCAGCCGCCGCGGCTTGGTGTACTCTGGTCCCCCCCACCCGGGCTGGTGGTCTGTGTCACTTTCCTCTGCACTGTGTTGTGATGTGGTGGACTTCCCGGTGTGGAACGCAGGAGTCCGCTCCCGGTACTATTGTTGGGAGCCGTGCCTGTTGACGCTGACCCGTGGGATCTACCTGGCCCTGGCGGATGCCCTATCTCTCTCTGTGGGTGGTTGTCTCTTTTCGGGACTTAGGTTGGGACAGGACCTATAATCCTGCCCTATATTGGTTAATTAGCTAGGCCGTTGGTTCCGGTCCTGGCTTCAGGGACCAAGTACCCCCTCTGTGCACGGTTTCCGGGTCGGTTCTCTGGTGTCGGTACTGGCGGGCTCCACCCCTGCCCCGGTCCACCTTGGATCTCCGGCTGCCGTCTTCCCGTCTCCTGCTAGACACAGACCACCGTCTGCCACCTAGCCAATGCAATAGGGCTCCAACCCCGGCGCCTGTCAACTTCAACCTCCTACTACTCCACTCAACTGTCTTCACTCCACTGTACTCCAAACTTCACTGACTGTTTTCCCGCCCCGGCCTCTCCAGACCCCTAGGTGGGCGTTCTCCATCCACCTGGTCCCGCCCACTGGTGTGCCTGTCTTTCCCTGGGGGAGGTGACTAGGGTTTCAGGTTGGCAGTGTGTAACCCTGTGAGGGAAGGTGTTAGGCCCCCACATATGTGTGAGTACCTGGTTTTGCCAGGGCATCACAGATCTATGGGGCCCATAGGTCTAGGACTCTCACGGATGTTTGCGTGGTCTGTCCGATCAGTTCCTCCAATCTAAACATGTCAATCAATTCTGTGATCAAGTCCAACCTAGAAAGGGTCTGTGTCTGTTTTCAGAATCTAGGTAAGAGTCTTCTCGCCGCCGCTAAGATGTGTCGAAGGAGACTTTTTTTTTATTATCTAGAAATCGAAAAGTTGCAGAACGATAAAAGCGTGAGCTCTGGGGAGGGAGTGACTCTGCCCTTTTGAAAGCCGGTTAATGAGATCAAATGCTGCCATCCAGAAGCCTCTAATGGATTCACATTACCACCATATATGCATGTATGAGTGTGATGCCCTGGCCTATCAGGTCGTCACAGGGTATTGTGCAATCTGCCCTTCTGCACAGTATCCGCATCCTCCTTGGTTACGGATCTCTGTCGGTGTTGCTAAGAGCCAAGCCAGTCAAAACCCTAGGAACACTTTGCACCACACCCACCAAACACACCATAGGGGGGGCCTGAAGGGAATAGGGCCACCCACTTGGGGAGTTGGTAAGGGGAGGTGAGAAGTGTCAAAAAGAGAGCAGTTGTGAAGTGGAGAGTGAAGAGTGAGGAGCTGGGCTCCTTGTAGAATACAAGGTGGCAGATGGTGGTCTGGGCCTGGTAAGAGCTGGAACCCCGGTCGCAGGGGATCGTGTCAAGGGGCACAGATCTGCCGAAGAGGGCAGCCGGCGGCCTTGAGCCATCACCGGGCAGGGCCCAGGACACTACTGGGTGCGTGGACCCTAGGCCGGGAAGTAGCTTCATGCAGCCCGGTAATTTACCCGACGGGGGTGAAGTCTTCAGGATTCATCCCTCACCCGCTCCAAAATCGGGGTACTAGCGCACCGATGGGATATGACTTTCCCAAACACAGTCCAGAAAATCCCGAGCGTGTACCCTGAGAGCAAGCTAACTCCGTTAGCCATACGGGTGAGCGGGACCCGACTAGTTCCACACTACAGGATCCAAATAGTGAAGAAGGTGCCACGGAAAAGGTCACAGGCTAACGAGCAACACTAAGGGCATGGATCCAAGCGCGCTCCCTCTTTGCTGCAGCGGTGCTCAGAATTCTGGTTTAAAAGCTGTCGGTGTCAGTATTCTTGGACTGAGTGAGTACGTGGAAACTCTTTCCTCCTCAATGGCACCCCTTCACCACCATCACTGGGCTCCCGGGGCAAAAACCTCCCACCCACGGAGGGGTTAAACATCCTGCTGCCTTACCACTGCCACCGGGTGTCCCTAACAGCAGCGGTGGTACCTTATCTTACCACGCACCGTGGGTGGCGTCACGAACTTCTAACCCCACTGTACATAGCCCCCCCCCTTCATCGAGTAGCCGCGCGATCCCCCGGGTCTGGAGACCCCTCGAGCCACCGCGGATCCGGATCCGAGCAACAACCCGGCTGCTGGCACGGGGGCGGCACATGAGCCTCTATCTCGTAAGCATCTCCAGCAGGTGTCCGGAGTCGTTGGGAACATCGCATGGACAGCAGTGGGACAACGGTACCATCTATATAGTATCTTGTACCCCCTCTCCTGGTCAATGTGCTGAGTGAAGATTTCTGTGTAAAGAGCAAAAGTTTTGTGGTTATTGCATTTTTTAATGCATTGTTGCAGCAGCTAAAAAAAAAGTAATTCTGGTGTTTTGATTTTTTTTCTCGCTACGTCATTTACCAATCAGATTAAATAACTTTATATTTTGATTGCGCATTTCTGAAAGCGGCGATACCAAATATATGTTGTTTTTATATTGTTTTATTTTTAGTGGGGCAAAAGGGGGGTGATTTGAACTTTTAGGGTTTTTTCCATATTTTTTAACACTTTTTTTTTTTTATTGATTTCACTAGTCCCTAATGCCTGCACTGTCTGATCGCTTCTGCTAATCAGAGCGATGCTTCAGCAGACATGCTGTTCTCCTGTAAGTGCTGTTTCTCTGCCGGTATTCACAGGAAGTACATCATGACAGTGACAAGGGTTATAATCTGACCCTGCTCTGTCATGACAACCCATTGGCACCCCAATGATCTAGTCATGGGGCCGCAGATGGCGGCGGGGAACAGCGCGATCCCCACTAGAGCGCGTTAGATCACCCTGTCACAGTTTGATAGCAAGATCTAAGGGGTTAACAGGAGCGGGTGGATCTCCGATCCACCCGTGCCTACACGTCTGTTGATCAGATTAGCAGGTGTGTTGGGAATAATGTGGACTTGCAGACATGTGCGGATAATAATGTGGAAGCCTGCATTAAAAGGACAAACATGGGTTGCGGATAGGCCATCAATGTAGGGGACAACCTCTTTAAGTTCCCACAATGAGTTTTTGGTAAGTTTACAATTCTGCGTATTTTTGTTGTGCAGCATCTTACAATCTCAGTGTGGCGCCCCTGACCTGGTCAGGCGCCACTGAGTATTGCACCCACGCCTGGGTCAGTACAAACAGGTAATCCCAAAGGCTGAGTAGGGTGTGGCCACATATAGGCACCCTTTGACCAGGACACACACACACTTTAGAGGGGACCCCTGGCCAGACCCAGGGAGGTGGCGTAGCCCTCGCATCTCAGTTAGTGTGGTACTGTAGTGAAGCTGAAAGAAGAGTTGGGCAGTGGCAGTCAGAGGAGAACGAGTGGAGCATCCATGTCTGAAGTGTAGGGCTGAAGAGCGGAACACTGTTGGACCCTGCACGTGCGGTGGCTGCTGGTGGTGGAGAACATTACCACCAAGCCAGACTGAGACACCCGAAGAAGGAGAGCAGTAAGGAGTCGGGTACGGGGACTCCTGGTAATGAATGCACACACGGGGTACAGGTCCCTAGAGCCAGACCTCCATTTAGTGGTCTACTAAATCCTGTAGGCGGTGTGACTAGAGGTTTCACGCCAACCAACACAGAACCCGCAGCATCAACAGCAACGAGGGGGCCCATAAGGAGGATCGAGCCTGGAGCCATCTTATCCTTGGTCCACGCTGTAGGCAAACAGGTCAGAAAGGGGAGAAAGGCAGCAGCGACTTCCCTAGACACATCCCACGATATAATTCAAGTCAGCGGTGGTCTGAAACAAAGGTGCAGGAAGGCGAGTCAGCAGTCACCCATATATCAGCCTGAGGGATACCTGGTTCCACCTGGTTCATCATAGCATCGCCCGGGTTGTCTCACTCTACCAGCAAAAAGTGAGTAAAAATCCTGAAAGACATTTCTGGACTGTGTGTGAGTTCTTCTGCGACCTGTGGTTCTACACGCACCTACACCTGAGCCACTGGGGCTAGCCTCACTCTCGGGAGGCCATATCACCAGATGCTCTCTAAACTGCAGTGGCGGTCACGCCCTGACCGCAATAACCGAGAGTGGCGTCACGATTCCTATTGAAGTTAACCTGACATACCTGTTGCCAGAAGATTCCCAGCACGTGAAGACCCTGAGGCGACCTGCAGGTGACGGGCTTCACATCTGGCGTCACGAACAGGATAAGGACTAGACCTGTTAAGACAGGTGACCGTGCGCCTTGGCGGTCCGCTTGAAAAAGTTGAAACGCCGCCATATTGCCACCTCAGAAAGTGCGCCAAGAAACAACAGCAGCCCGTACAAAAAGAAGTAACCGCCCACAAAGAGGTGTGGCGATCGAAGAACTCCTAAAGTGCTCTGACTGAGTGCACAGAGAAGATGGGGGCGGATCTGACCCTGAACACCAAGAATGTTCTAGTCGAGTGCAGAAAACGAAATTTAGGCTGCAGCGTGACCAGAACCTGGTGAGCAGCGACGGAGAGAGGATGGCGTCTGCAAGCAGCGAGCCAGAACCAGGCACTGCCGCTTGGTGGGACTGGGAGCTCGCCCAGTTCTGTGACCAGGTGCAAGCTCGGATCATGCAGCAAGTGATGGAGTGGCGCACGGAGCTACGGGAGACGGCTGTGGCGGTTCGGCCCTATGAGAGGTGGACCGCGTGACAAGTGCTGTGCCGAGAAGTGACCACCCAGACCCCCTTGCTGATGCCTTTGCGTGAGTCCCACGCTGCCCCTGTCCGATCGTGTGTGCTGACCCCGCCGGCGCTGTTCCCCGACCCAATGTCTGCTGCGGTTCCCGCTGTGACCCCTGCTGCGACGCCCGGTGCAGCCACACCACGTCCGGCCAGACCAGGCCGCAGCCACACCGCGTCCAGCCATACCAGACCAGGCCGCAGCAACGTCCCGTCCGGCCCGACCAGACCAGGCCGCAGCAGCGTCCCGTCCGGCCAGACCAGACCAGGCCGCAGCAACGCCGCGCCCGGCCAGACCAGACCAGGCCGCAATGCCTTCTATTTCTACCCCCAGACCAGAAGCGGTTGCAGCGCCCAGTCGCTGACTGGGGATGCCGCCTCTACCTTCCCGCCAGAAGTGGCCAAAGAAATGGTGCGACTAAAACCAGATTTAAAAGCTCGGTTTCCCGCCCACCTGGTTGGACAAGTATTTGGTTCCCAGGCTGCCGTCCGGACCCGGAGCGGTCCCAGCACTCTTCAAGCCAGAGAGTGGTCCACCACCCTGGCCCTCTGATGAAAGCCCATCCCCAGCGCTGCTGCCAGAACAGCCGTAGGAGTACTCGCACCACTAAGGGGGAGGAGGGGAAGCATGGAGGCTGAAGTGATGATCCCCAAACGGATGCAGGAGGACACATCACCCTTTGCAAGTAAGGGAGGCCCTGAGGTCGCGCTGTTGTCCCACCACCGCTGGGAAGAGGTTACAATACTCCCTGCTGAAGAGGAAACATTGGATGTCTTCATGCCCAGTATGAGTGTGACCTGGGAGCCCGCAGACAGCAAGGTGGCGGTGATGAGAAGACCAGCCCGCAGAGGACAGCGCCGCGTGAGGGCAAGGCACCCCCCTGTGCAACCTACTCCAGAAAAAGAAAGAGTGGAGGCCAGGGATCTACAAGAAAAGAAGTCCCTACGACAGACCGGGTTCCAGACCCGAAGTCCTCTCCACCGCGGAGTGGTTGAGGAGTTCACCCTACATACTGTCTATGGCTTTATTGTGGAGGCTGGTGTCAAGGAGGGCATCAGAAGGGTTGTCCGGTCCCACCTTCCCAGAGGACACCCTGGTCGAGACCTGCGTATGGGAGACATCATGGAATTCACCAGGCATAAGGGTGAAAGGGGCTGGTTTGCCCTAGACGTGGTACCACGCCCGAAGAGCTCCAGCTACAGCCCTGCAGCTTCCAACCAATCCCTAAGGTCATCACCACAGCCAGCTCAGCAACCACAGCCAGCTCAGCAACCACAGCAAGCTCAGTAAGCACAGCAAGCTCAGCAAGCACAGCCAACTCAGCAAGCACAGCGACCACAGCAAACCCGAATTGCTCCAGAACCAACTTCCAGGTTTCAGTGCATCGAAGCGCCAAACCCTGGTTCAGAAAGACGCAGTTCTGTTTGATACCAGTGAAGAAAAGTAAAGAGAAGTTCTACCAGTTTTGAAGTTAAAGCAATGTTAAAGTTCAAGATGTGCTCACAAGAACTCTTGTGAGAATCCTCATGTACCACCTGTTTTTGCACCTGGTTTTGTGCATTTATACTACGTACCATAAGGCTATGAATTGGCTATATCCACAAACTCTCGCAGTGTACAAAGGTTTACCTCAGCGGTACCAACTCAAAGCACGCCAGTTGATGGGGCCTGGCTCTGCACCACCAGGAAGCACGCCTGTGATGGCGCTTGCTGTCCAAAAAGCTAAGAGCACGCCTGTTTATTGGGCCTGGCTCGCCTACGACAAGGGAGCACGCCTGTTTATGGGGCCTGGCCCTCCACCACTTGGAAGCGGGTACGCCTGGTTATGGGGCCTACCTTTTACCACCATCCCAAGGAGAGGAAGATTGGAGGAAAGGTCTGGGGAAACAGATGGCCCAGACCTGGTTGCTAAAAGGTGACCTGCCTCCTGAGAGGGTTTTGGGTGGGTAATAAACTTGTGGTTGGTGGGTGGTGAAAAATGGTACCTGGTACAATGTTTTATGATGTTTTATGATGTTTTTATGTGTAAAGTTTGCACTTTAAAAATGTTCTTTTCTTTGCAGCCCGAGGATGTGCTGTTGATAACTAAGGGGGAATGTGGCACCCCTGACCTGGTCAGGTGCCACTAAGTATTGCACCCACGCCTGGGTCAGTACAAACAGGTAATCCCAAAGGCTGAGTAGGGTGTGGACATATACAGGCACCCTTTGACCAGGACACACACACACAGCAGACCCAGGGTGGGGGCGTAGCCCTCGCATCTCAGTGTGGTGCTGTAGTGAAGCTGGAAGGAGAGTTGTGCAGTGGCAGTCAGAGGAGAAGGAGTGGAGCAGCCGTGTCTGAAGTGTAGGGCTGAAGAGCGGAACACTGTCGGGCCCTGCACGTGCAGTGGCTGCTGGTGGGAGAGAACATTACCACCAAGTCAGACTGAAAGACACCCGAAGAAGGAGTGCAGTAAGGAGTCGAGTACAGGGACATCTGGTAATGAATGCACACACGGGGTACAGGTCCCTAGAGCCAGGCATCCATTTAGTGGTCTGCTAAATTCTGTAGGCGGTGGGACTAGAGGTTCCACGCCAACCAACACAGAACCCGCAGCATCAACAGCAACGAGGGGGCCCATAAGGAGGATCGAGCCTGGAGCCATCTTATCCTTGGTCCACGCTGTAGGCAAACAGGTCAGAAAGGGGAGAAAGGCAGCAGCAACTTTCCTGGACACATACCACGATATAATTCAAGTCAGCGGTGGTCCGAAACAAAGGTGCAGGAAGGCGAGTCAGCACTCACCCATATATCAGCCTGAGGGATACCTGGTTCATCATAGCATCGCCCGGGTTGTCTCACTCTACCAGCAAAAAGTGAGTAAAAACCCTGAAAGACATTTCTGGACTGTGTGTGAGTTCTTCTGCGACCTGTGGTTCTACACGCACCTACACCTGAGCCCCTGGGGCCAGCCTCACTCTCGGGAGGCCATAACACCAGACTGCATTTACCATCAGCCCCAGACGCTCTCTAAACTGCAGTGGTGGTCACTCCCTGACCGTAATAACCGAGAGTGGCGTCACGATTCCTATTAAAGTTAACCTGACATACCTGTTGCCAGAAGATTCCCAGCACGTGAAGACCATGAGGCGACCTGAAGGTGACGGGCTTCACATCAGCAATGTGGATAGGATTATATGCGATCCTATGTCCCCTGTGCTTTTTTACGCTTCATACATTTTTTAATTCACAACAGGTCACTTTCTCCTGCGTGTATGCTGAGCTTTGTGACGAGTAAATTCATTTTGAAATCTTCAGGCAGATTCGGACGTAATCCAACCTGAAACAAATTTTTATATATTCGACCTACCTTCTCTGAGTATAAGACATATGGTGTTTTCAAAACTCTTTTCTTATTGTGGACACCTAAAATCTGCTCCAAATGTATTATATTGTGGAAAAGCCGTGCGTTTTCACTTTTCCGATATAAATGGTGGAATCGGCCTGTAATGCATGTTACATGTCTGCTTATATCGAGTGCTGCATGGGTTAATACCGCACCAACCCCAAAATTATCTGTCTATCATTATCTTCTGCAGATGGAGTGCAATCTCCTAAGTAACAGATGGGTGTTTGATTGCTTTCTCCTAGCAGATGCCTGCACACAGCAGGTTTTCCTTGATTTTGAGGATCTTTACTGTACTGTAGCCCTTATGACCACACATAGATGTGCACTGCAGCCATTGTTGTGACCACATATGGACTCTCTCCTGCCTCTTGTGGTGTGCACAGACCAGGCCTGCAGCAGCTGTAAGTATTTCATTCATTATTTTGCAATGACAACACTACAGCACACAGATCATGCCTAGCAACCAATCAGATCCCTTCTTTCATATTCAAACCTGTCCTTGAAAAATGAGAGCTGGATTCTGATTGGTTGCTATTGGTAACCACTCTTGACAGGCCTTAGTACGGTTTAGGCCTCATTCACACATGTAAACTGCAGCGATACAGACGTGAAAGTGTAAAATATTTAGTTCACTGCTCCCTATAGGTGTTTCAGATGAGGGACATTTTTTACCTCATGAAAAAAACAAACATCTGTTTTACTATAGAAATCCGTGAACAGATGGTTTTGCTGGCTTCTCTGCTTGTGAATGTATTAGGACTTTTCTGATTTTGCTCCATCTTGACCTGGGATGGTTTCTGGTGCCATACTAAAACTGTGTGGACCCCCGTTTTGTAGTCTTTCCAGCCACTGATTTCACCCAAAAAAATGGCACAAAAACGCACCAAAAACCGCATGCGTTTTTATGTGCGTTTTTCTGCCACAATGTGCAGATTTTGGAGCAGAAAATTTCTGCACCAAAAAAATCAGCATATTCCCTTACTGCCAAATTAGATCCTGCTTGTTGCAGTACATTGTGATAAAGATTTGCTCCAATTCTCAGGGAAGATGCACACATGTGTGACATCTTGTCTCAAATTTTAGCAGCATGTTTTGCCCAAATGCAATTACAAAAATGCCAGAGTGATATCCGCCATGAAAATGAGGCAAATTAGCACGCTAGTGATTTGACAATCTGCAACATATCCATGCTGATTTTTCATGCTACACCATCCTGTTGCATTGTAATGGAAATTGCCGAGGATTTACTGTGTGTAATCTGTACAGCACATCTGGACTGGCTCGGCCCCATGTGCTGATGCCCACAGCAGGACCTGTGTACGAGGAGCCTGGGCAACAATGCCCAAAGGACAGACATCGCCCTGGAACAGAGCTGCACGGTTTGGTAAAAATCCCTTTCACACTCTATGTACTGCAGTTTATTGCATATTTTTACTGTGTTGGTAACACTGCATATAAAATAAGAATAAGAAAAAATGAGCTTGAAGTTTCATCTACACGATTACAGCCACCTGCATGCATGCTAATAATCCTGATTTTCTAGAGACAATGCTGTAAAATGGGCGTCCTATTTTTTTTTTGAGAAGTCTAGAGATGGTGTGTAAATGTCCCAATTTGGTCATTGTTGGCCAGTAATTGATGAGTAAGCACCACCATGTTCTATACTCTGTGCTCGTAAATAGTGATGTGCAGGCACTACCATGTTCGGATACTCTGTACTCGTAACTAGTGATGAGCGAGCACTACCATGTTTGGGTACTCTGTACTCATAACTAATCATGAGCGGGCACTACCATGCTCAGGTGTTCCGTACTAGTAACTAGTGATGAGCGGGCACTACCATGCTCAGGTGTTCCGTACTAGTAACTAGTGATGAGCGGGCACTACCATGCTCAGGTGTTCCGTACTAGTAACTAGTGATGAGTGGGCACTACCATGCTCAGGTGTTCCGTACTAGTAACTAGTGATGAGCGGGCACTACCATGCTCGGGTCCTCAGTTCTCATAATCAGTAATGAGCAGGCACTTCCATGCTCATGTGCTCTGTACTCGTAACTAGTGATGAGTGGGCACTACCATGCTTGGGTGCTCATTACTCATAACTAGTGATGAGTGGGCACTACTGTGCTCGGTACTGGTAACTAGTGATGAGCGGGTACTACCATGCTCAGATGCTCGATACTCATTAAGAGCCGTTGGATGCTCGAATGTGTGCGACACAAGCACTCTAGTGTAATGGAAGACCATAAGATAAGCTGGCAGCCAGCCTGAGGTCTTTATTATACATGATTCTTCCTCCCCTTCTTTTCAGAGTTCCTATTAAGTCCATAGAATAGGGGATTACCTACACAACGCTGGAGGTCCATCCGCCGGGCCTACCAGCATCCTGAGATCAGGGCTTTAGAACCCAAACAACCTCTGCAGCCTTGTCCTGAATGGAGTGAATTTGTGTATGCGTGGTCACCAATCTATTCATTGTCTATGGGACTGCAGAGTACAGTGCTTGACTTTTTCCCGCAATTCCTGTCCTATAGACCAAGAATGGACCACAAAGTGGTTCCAAAGCCCCAATCTCAGGATTGCTGGGGTTCCCAGCAGTCAAACCCACAACAATCACCAAATTATCTGTATCTTATGGCTAGGGGATAACTGTCATGAGTTTGTTACGCTCTGGGGAGACCTCTGGCGTTGTAAGGTCACAACGCCTTATTGTTCGCAGATCTACAACTGCAAGGGTTAAGGACTCTTTCCTATCTGTTTGGTTTTTGTATCCTTAATCTCAGGTGCAGCTTTTTTGTGACCACTCCCATTCACTATAAAAATCTGTCTCTTACCATCTGATGCCGGTTAGAGAATCTCATTCTTAAGCTATCCACTTTTGAAGGAGCCAGTCTATGGAAGAAGCTGAGGAGTCGTGACTATTGCAGAGGTGGAGTTTTGCTGCATTGAAGAAACTTGGAGTGGTTTCCTTTTTGTGTTATTTTTTTCCCCCTGTCTGTCTCCGTTAGCTTGTATTGTATTATTGTAGTGGTGAGACTAGTGCTCTCGCCGGCCTTCTCACTAGCCAGGGGGAGTTCAGGGCAAGCGAGGGCCTAAGCATATGATGGCGTTGGGGAGGGGGGAAGGACCCATATTGGGATGTTAGGGAGTGAAGGGTACAGACTCAGATGAGTTGCAGAAGATGGCCCCTATCGCCAGTGCCTTCTATACCATCCCTGTTGTCATCCTTCTGCTGCGCTGCACGTTGAGCGTCTGTACGCTCTGGCATGACAATAACTTAATTTTTTGAGTAATAACTCTTGAAGGCTTTATATTAGAAAAGGCAGACTATGAGTTTTAGGAAGAATTCAGACATCCATGAAACATAGTCTGAATATGGAGCTTAATATTTGGACTGGCTTCGGTTCTCCTGACCCAAACTAAACAGTCTCATACATGCCTGAGGTTGTTAAGTTCTGGTCCGGGGACCTGCAACCGGTGCGAATATCGCAGTCCGTACTCCGATCTTGTTTCACAGATGTCTGAATTTGGCTTTACCCAGAGTGCTCCTTTAATGCATTCTATGCAAAGCAAATAAATTAGTTTTCTGATCGATTTTCCTTTGCTACTATTGAAATATGAAAGCACAGTGATGGACAAATGACAAAAGACAACAAATAATATAAAAACATATGCTTTTTATTTTCATATAGTGATATGTTGGAGACATACAGAATATTGAAACGAAAACATTGACACCTTCCCTAAAGCTTTTATATACAGAATATTTTGTTTGATAAGCTCAGATAACAGGTCACAGCATAAGCACAGTCCATTTTATAGAATTAGAATATCTTTGGTTACATGAAGGAACAGAATTGGATTCGTACAGGGCAAACACGACATTCATCGTACCCAATTTATAGGCAAGCGGCAGCATACGGTAGCTTGTCATGTTGTAGTAGATACTTGTATTTAATCAGATATATGTATGCTGTCTTAATTGCCATATACAACACTCTTTTGGAAGACATTTATCGTAATTCCATTGACCGGTAACAAAGAGGCATATTACATGTGGCCCAGGAGTTCCATGATTGAAGAGATTGCATCTCTGGAAACACAAGGCAGTGAATCTACACTATATGAATAAGGATCAGACCAGCTCTCTTCACAGACGAGTGGCAAGGAGAACAGCCTAAAAATGTAGAAGAGCAGTTTCCCTCCAATTCCCTGTATTGCTGAGGGTCCCACCCATCATAAATTGCTGCCATATTTCTGGTGATATGACATCATTGCTCATATACTGATTAGATATTACATTAATGTCTGATTGCAGTGTAAAAAAGGAAAAAGGGTAGTGCCACTCTTGACCAAGTGATGTGTTGACAATCGTAAAACTGGGCACTGTGATGTATTTGCCTGTTTAGAAAAAAAGTAGAAGAGCCATCTATGCTTAAAAGGTGTTGTCCACTACTGCAGTAGGAAAACCCCTTCTGATTCCACATGTTTCCCCAGGTAAAACAAAAAAACCTATAATGACCTCTGTAGCTGGGTGGTTCCATTGGTGCTGACACTTGCGTGACGTCACACAAGCCGCACATCCAATCACTGCCAGCTTCTTTATCGCCACATTCGGACAAACAAGTTAATCACAGGAAGTTGGTGCTGCAGTTACTGGTCACTTCCTGTTGATTGCTTCTGTGTCCGAAGGCGGGGATACAAAAGATGGTGCTGATTGGGTGCGGGGTCACGTGACATTGTCACAACATCACTTGAGCCCCAGCACCTCTTGAACCGCGCCAACTGCGGAGGTCAGTATAGGCTTTTTTTATATTAACTGTGGCAAACATGTGGAGTCAGAAGATGTTGTCCTAGTAGTGGACAACCCCTTTAACACTAGAAGTCCCAGAGAGGGGTCATTTAACATTTTTACCTTTGGAACCCAGAGACAGGTCAAATGACCTGAAGGATTTTAGCTAACATCCTATAATCACCGACTTTTGTTCTGTAATTAAGGCCATTACTGTCGCACCACAGAAGGTTGTTGTTTTCCATTGAGTTTAGCCATTTAGTTTCTAGTTAGTTCTATTAAGTTTATTGTATTTGGTCATTTGACCCTCTTTCGGGACTTCAGAGGGGAGCTCGAAATTTCTGGGACTTCTAGTGTTAAGCTACTGCCTTTACACATCTGCGTGTCGCAGTCTGTGAAGCACGGACCGACCGCTGGTCTCCCAATCCAAACTCAACAACCTTATAGGCATATATAAGACTGTCTGGTCAGGAGACCCATGGCCACGACATGGACCATAATACACAGATGTGTGAATCTGGCTTTACTAAGAGTCACTGCTTCTTCACTTTAGCGGTCAGACCACTGCCAACTAGGCATTAATGACATCTAATCAATAAACCATCAATACTTACACTGGAATAACTTTTAATATTTAGGGAAAACAATAGTGAATAGCCTCCAAAAAAATCTAGCTGTGCTGAATCCCTCCCCCCATGTCGTTGAAATGAAACTAATATTGGGATTGCATACTGAAACTCATAGACTACCATCTGATCGTGTGAAAATTAACCCCTGAAGAAGACTGCCATCCTGTGTCTTTGCAGTACCTAAGGTAAATGGAGGTCTGGAAGAACTGCACCACAAGTACTGTCAATTGTTACCCATGCTTTGCTCAATATCTTTGGTATAATTTGGCAAATTTTTACATTCCACCATAACTTTAGAGGTAGATTTATATTCACATTGAATGGAAAGTTTAGATTTACCGTAGATGCACTAGTTTAAGGAGGTAGTCCACTTTAAAAAAATAAGTAAAATCAATGTGTTACATGTACTTATATATAACTTACTAAAGCACCACTGATATGCCCATTTTTATTTTATTTTTGTTTCCTATGCTGGCAGCTTTATTTCTGGCTCTGCCAGACACTGGGGATCAATACTGGTATATTAGTAAGATATATATAAAATTACACCAGAAAGTTATTTTTTAATATATTTTTTTTTTTAAAGTGGACATCCCCTTCAGCTTTGTGTCCTATACTTTAAGTTGTTCTACTTGCCCTACATAAAGAAATAATTGAAAATATTTAATTTCCACACCCTAATCTATGGAAAAATTGCACATTGTATGTATATACAGCCTTTTCTTCAAAATAATATCAACTTTTTATGGAAATGCATTATTGCATTTTGAGTTTTTATTATGTTTACTTGTACTTTTGTATAGCTTTGTAGCGTTTCTCATACTTTTTGTATAACATGTTGCAGTAAACCTTTTAGTCTCTAGATGTCATTGTTGCAACTATTGTCAAAAGAAAGCTTCTGGCTGATAGGCTGGATGTTTTTCCATCTATAGGTTTTTGTTGCCTTTTTAGTTATTTTTGTTCTTAACTTTCATTTTTAATATACCCAGTAATTCTTTCCGGGAGTACAGAAAGCACAAGGTATTTGTATTCTAAGATGATCTTTTATTTATATATATATATATATATATATATATATATATATATATATATATATATATATATATTATTGGATCTGTCAGGATAAGGCTCCAAAGGCATATTTGGCTGCTCACAAGAAGCAGTAGATTAATGGAATTTGCTGATGCTTATGCACAATTTTACAATTTTCCTTAGTGGAAGAATGCTTTGTGCATGTGACTTTGAATGATAGGAAGAATTTAGACAGTTCATCTACGTTTTCCTTCCATGAAGACATGAATATTGCTACAATATAAGGTTTTACTACAACTGAGGAGCATCTACATTAGGTATTAGAAGAAAAGACCTGGATTCAATAAAACAGCTAAATATAAGAGAAAAATGAGCAAAAAATTATAGCACGAATTGGAAAAGACAAAAAGGAAGTAAAAACGAATGGAGAAACCCAATGGATGTGTCATCTTGCAATACAGAATAATGTGCTAGTGTCAGAAAACCTCCTCAGATGGAGATAAATCACTACTGACCAAAGGAGGCCTGTAGGTGGCATAAGTAGAGGGAAGCATCCAAACACCATACATAGCACGAGAATGTCCAAAATGGGCCGGGGCCCTTTACTTAACAGTTAGATCTGTGGGAGGTATTGTGATAGGAATAATCATCCCAAGCAGGGACAATTAACCCATCATCATAGAATCCACCACAACATGTGAACAAAACAAAAAAAAGAATAGAGACCATGTCGTGCCACACATACCATCGTACATACAGTCTAAACCCTCATAGTGCCACAGCAGGATACTGGTACGAGTGATGGAAGAATAGAGGAGGCTTCTTAAGTTAGCAAAGTACTCTGTATATGAAGAGGACTCATGCTAGGGCTTAGACTTTTAGGAAATCAGGAAAGTCAAGATTGTCTCAAAAATCCTAGGACAATAGTCTGTAAGTAATAAATTCACCAATTGGAGGTGGTAGTTCTAACACTTTGGAAGGGGTTCTTGAGAATGCAATCACTGCATGTTTTCATTCTGTTGTTCTCTTTCTCTCTCTATATAGTTGTATATTTAAAAAAAGCAAGTTAAGCTAAAACATTTGTTTAAATTTTATCCTTTTGTAGTTCATTTGCGGAGCCAAAAATGAGATTTTTTTCAGTTTATATAAATATATTATCTAAATAAAATTTAGGGCAACATTTTTTATTTGTTTATCGTGTACTGATCCATTTACGGGCCACAATACGGACAACCAGCTGGTCATTTTTAATAACTCGATTTCCAAATTTTATATCACAGAGTTCTTAAGACGCAGCTATTAGCCAGAATAGAGACATGGATATTTACAGGGAAAATGAACACTAAACTGATAAGTTCCTTAACAGGTTACAGATAATTTTTAAAATTAGTGGCTCTAGTACGTTAACTTTTTTTGTATTATTATCATTACTTTTTATTTTGTCAGAAAAAATATTGTTTTTCTTCACTGTACTGTGATTTATTTGTTAAACCCTGTATATGTCTGTTTTATGTCACAAACATTCAAACAATAAAAGAAAAATGAAAACAAAAAATGACATTTGTCTCACAGTATCTTAGATCATTTGGCAGAACATTCTCCCGGGAATTTATTTATCATCTGGCTTGAAGATTTCCGGTTCTGCCAAAGGTGCCTCTCTCCTTTCTGCCGAGGTTTCTTCTGAGCTTTTATGTTCTGTTTTAACCGTAACAGTTATAAGTTCCGATTTCTCTGTCTTTTCTTTCTCAACAGATTTTTGTCTTTCAGTAGAGAATCCAAGTTTGGGAAATTTAAACCAAGAACCTTTCTCTTTAGCAGTTGAGTCTTTTTCTGCCTTGCTATCGATCTGTTTTTCCTCTCCCTTGTTAACTCTATCACTTTCAGTCTCATCTCCTGAAGCTGAAAATCCAATGTTTGGAATCCGGAACTTGAACCTGGTCGGGGATTTCTGATTTATTTCTTTTTCTTGTGTACTTTTTGATTCTTCTGTCAAATTTGAATGTTCTTTTGTAGTCTGGGTAACTTCTGAATCTTTTAAATGTAGAGGGAATTCAATAGCTGGTGATTGGCTTGGTGACTTTAATGTAAATGTCTTATACGTTGATACATGGACTTTGGAAACTGTACCATGTTCACTCTTATGAGATTCATTTATGGTTTCTTCTAAGCTGGATTGTATGGACTGGGACGATTCATCCGAAATGGCTGGTTGGTCAACATTTTCTTCTCTGTGACTTGTTGATCTTTGAGTGCTAATGGTGGTGCTGACCTCTGGTAACTTGGTCTTAAGAAGTGCAAATCCATAGGATGGAGTTTGCATTTCAGTTGACGATATCTCATATTCTTTCACAATTCCAGAAGAAAAGGAAGCCTTTTTAACTCTCTTGATTGTGTTTGGTGACATATTGTCATATTCACTTGAAATCTCTACTGAACTACTGTCTGAATATAATTCTTTATCACTTTGGATTGGTGTCTCTATTGTTGCATCTGGTGATGGTAAACTGCATTTGATGTAGCTAACATGGGACAATTTGACTGTTTGTGTATCATCTCCTTCTTTATTTCCATGTTCCTTTAACACCATAGCAGTCTCTTGAATTTCTGTGATTTTTTTATTCTGGCTTTCAATATTAGAGGTTATCAAAATGTTTTCTACATGTGATTCTAAACTGGTTACAGTACTGGTGTTTTCTTTAACTTCATGGATGTGTACGTTGCCAATAACTCCGGTCTTTTCAAATGATGATGTTGACACAGATTTTTTAGTTACGTCAATAATTTGGTCGCTTAATGAGTCTGTTTGGTCTACAGCTTTGGTTATGTCCTGAACTGATTTATTAGCAACACAGCTAATATCCACACCTCCCAAGTCCGTTTCACCAGTTAGATCATATTCAGGAACAGTGAAGCCAGACCCATCATGTATGGCAGTAATGTCAAATGTTTCCTTTTCATCTTTGGAAGAAGACAGTGCCAAGACTGGCATCTTGACTTTTGGGAGGGATATTTTGAAACCTTTTCTTGACAGTTTACTCGGTGACTCAGTGCTTTTTAGTGTAGGCGACAGAGGGAAGTCAAGTGTTATTTCAGAAACAACTGTGTCATGTTCTGTAGACTCCAAGCGTTCACTTATATTCACATCTTTTGTTTTAAAAAGCATTATTTTAGATCTTTTGGTAGAAATCAGTTCATCTTCTGTTGACTTTTCCGTCTGATGTAAGTCCTGCTCTGTGGCTTCAGTATCAATGCTAACTTCTTGTGGAATAATAGAAGAAATCACAGGGGTTTTGAAATATGGAAATTCTA
Organism: Anomaloglossus baeobatrachus; assembly: GCF_048569485.1. Taxonomy (NCBI): domain Eukaryota; kingdom Metazoa; phylum Chordata; class Amphibia; order Anura; family Aromobatidae; genus Anomaloglossus; species Anomaloglossus baeobatrachus. Next base: position 59,050,607 of record NC_134364.1, on the reverse strand, counting down.
TCTTGATTTCTTCTTCAAAAGAAGATTCCAGAGTTGACATGTCCTTGCTGTCACAAATATCTTTTCTCTGAACATCAACTGTACAATCACCTGAAAGCAACTTAGTAGTTCTTTGTTCTATAATTGGAACACCTTGGGAAGACATTTTATTAGATTCCATTTCAATTCCCACACTTGATGAATCCGCAACACTATAATCAATGCTTTTTTCTTTCTTTGCAGTTAAACTGATAGAAGGAAGTTTAACAGAAGGTAACTTAAATTGACTTCTAGGTTTTTCGTCAGTCACTAATGTGGTTTCTCTGTCCACGTTTGTTATAATCTCTTTAGATATTTTCAACATGCTTGCCTCGTTAGCTTGAATTACTTCCTTAGAATCTGCAATACTGCTGGATTTTTTATCAGATTTACTTTTTAACAGACCTTTTAGCCCTGGAATTTGGAATTTCCATCCTTGGGATTCAGTACTCTCTGTAGCAGTCTTCAAATCTTGCTGTGCTACTACATCTACTGAAGCATTTGTATCTACAGTTGAGGTATCTACATATAGTCTTATATTCTCGTCAGCTCCGATATTAATGCTTTCTTCAATAACAGAAATACTGAGTTTTCGTGTTGAAAATTTAGGGAAAACTATTCCAGATCTTGGTGATGTAGGAGACTGTATGGAAGTATTGGGATCTTGAATTGTAACTTGTGTTGACTCTGATTCTTCAGCAGATGTCTCATGGACATATTTTTTGGATGTCTTAATAGTACGTTTTGTGTCATCTTTTTCAGGTATTAAATCTCTTTGTAATGTTTTATTAAAAACATCCTCAGACACATCCACAGATTTGTCCGTTAGCCACATTTCAATTGGAGGTACTTCCTCGTCAGCAATAGAAATACTTTCCTGATGAACAGTTACACCAAATCCTGGGATTGATTTCTGAGATATTAAAACTCTGCGTGTTCTATCTGAAGATACAACATCTGATTGAGAAGATTTACTGTCAGCAGAGAAACTTAGGGTTTTGCTTGAAATCTCTTCTGAGTAAATGGCTTTTTTGTCTTCATTCTCTTCAAATCCTGTTAATTTTTCCTTTGTGAGTCTTAATGAATCTACTGTTGTATCAAGTGTTTTCGCCTCAACTTCCAGCGTAGTCTGAGATCTAATATCATGGACTACAAGACCTGTATTAGAGGTTTTGGTCTCCTTTCTTTCATCATCTAATATTATAGTTTTGGTGATTATTTGTACTTCTTCCACAAGCTCATCTGCAGTATCAAGTTTGGTTTCTTCTGTGATAGAGCTCTCAGAGGCTGTTGGTAAAATAAGGGCCACATCCACAAGTGCAGAATCTGACTTTTCGGATAGCGATTCCAATTGCATCTCACTGCTTTCAAACTCTTTTGTGATGGAAGTTTGTAAAACAGCTTTTTCAGTGGTTTCAGATTCTATAACATCATGGTGTACTGTTACACCTTGGGTGCTTAATTCCAAATGTTTAAGGTCAACAATAATTTGTGCCGTGGTTTCACTAAGTTCGTGTGCTGAAGTCTCGGTTTTAGCTTCTGTCCCACTCAACAGTGGAATTTTGAAAGTAGTTAAAGATTTTTCTATGTTGTCTATAGCAGTAACATTTACTTCTTCAGTCTTGGAACTGTCCTCTACAGACAATAATGTTTCTACTGTATCTTCTGTTCTGATAGAAATGTCTAGCTGGCAAATATCTGTATCTGGTGTGGTGACATGTACATCCTCTTGATGGACAGATAGCTTTATGTCATCACCTGATGATATTTCTTTGATTTGACTCTCTAACACTACACTCTTTGTTTCAGAGATTGATGAATCAGAATCTTTTAATGGAGTTCCTGTATCTAAATCAGAAATTGTTGTAGTCCTTATAGTTTTTTCTATCTTTGTGATCTTTTTCCTTTGTTTTCTAACTTTGCCTTTTCCTTTAACACTTTCTTCGGAAGACGATTTTTTATCAAGCTCGATAACCCCTGTTATTACTTTTGTAGTATCAACCTCTAGCTCTTGAATAACGTCATCTTCTTCAACTGAAGGCTGCACCTTAGAAATAATTACTTCCTCATCTGGACTTTTTACTTCTTTCACAAACTGTTCTGCAGCATCAACTTTGGCTTCTTCTGTTAGTGAACTCGCCGAATGTGTTAGAAATATATGAGTGACATTCACAGACTCTGACTTTTCTGATTGCTTTTCCGATAGTGACTCCAATTGCAACTCACTCCTTTCAATATCCTTTGTGACTGAAATTGTTTGAGAAACAACATCTGCTGTCTCTTCACCTGATCTGAGGATAGGGACATGGAAACTTTGTAGTTGCATCTTGAAACCTAAATCTGCTTCTTTTTGTAAAGGTTCTTCATCTTTCACTGTCACATATTGTAGTGTAGCCTCTGTTGTATTGAAATCACTCTTAGATCTTACTGCATGATCGGTCAAATCAACTTTTTCAGTTTTGGTGGTCTTAACTTCAGTAGTCACCCACTCAGTATTTGTAGTAGTGTCTACTCTTGTGACAAGGTCTACTTCTTTTTGCTCTTCAACCTCTGACAGTGAAATGTCAACTTTGGTCTGTATTCCTCTTTCATGGTCTTCCAGAACTCCTTCGGTGGTAGGAGACTCTTTTATTTCATGGTGTAATATTGTCGGTTCAGAGGTGAGTTCAACGTGCGTAAAAACAACTTTGGTTTGTGTTGTGATTTCACTGCATCCTTGTGTAGAAGTCTTGGTTTTAACTTCTGTTGCACTCAGTGGAATTTGGATTGTTGGTAATGACTTTTCACCATCACCATCTTCAACAGGAATTTTTACTTGCTCTTCTGTCTTAATGGTGTCTTCTACAAAGAGCATTGTTTCTACTGCCTCTTCTGTTTTCACAGAAATGTCCACTTGGACAACATCTGTATCTTGTGTGGTGACAACTATGTCCTTTTGATAAACAGGAACTTTTATTTCAGCATCTTCTATGGAAGTAATTTTCATTTTTTCTTCAGACTTAGATCTGTCTTCTACAGACTTTATTTCTACTATCTCTTCTGTTTTGACAGACATGTCCACTTGGTCAACATATTTATCTTCTTCAGTGGTGACAGCTATTTCTTCCTGATGGACAGATACCTTTATTTTACTATCTGGATATATTTCTTTGATTTGATTCTCTGTACTTACATTCTTGCTTTGTGATGAAGCAGTTTCTATTGATGCAGTTACTTTATCTGTTTCAGAAGTTGTTAGAGTCCTAATTGTTTTCTCCACCTTTGTGATATTTGTCCTTTGCTTTCCAATTTTGCTTTTTATTTGAACATTTTCTTCTATAGGTAATTGTTTATCAACCTTATTAATCTCTGTTATGACATTTGTCATTTCAACCTTCAGCTCATTTTCGTATTCTTCTGCTTTCACTGATGGCTGCTCTTCAGGCATAATGACTTCTTCATTAGGACTTTTTACTTCTCCCACAAGCTTTTCTGCAGTCTCAAGTTTGGCTTTTTCTATTATAGAATTCACCAAATATCTTGATAAAATGAGAGTCTCATCTATTTGCACAGGTTCTAACTTTTCTGATGGCTTGTCCAATAGGGACTCCATTTGCAAATCACTCCTTTCTATGTCCTTTGAGACTGAAGATGACTGAGAAACAACATCTATTCCCTCTTCAACTGATCTGAGGATAGGGTCTTGGAAATTGTGTAGCTTTATCTTAAAACTTAAGTCTAATTCTTGTAAACTTTCTTCTTCAGCTTCGGCTGTCATAGTTTTTAGTGGAGCCTCTGTCGTATCTAAATCTCTTTTTGATAGTTGTGTATGCTCAGTAAAATCAACCTTGTCCATTTTTGAGGTTACAACTTCAGTGGCTACCTGGTCAGTTTTTGTGACCGTATCCACTTTTACTTTTGTGACCGTGTCTACTTCTTGGGATGTTACAACAGGGGCAGTTCTCGAGTTATCTTCGGATGAGCCAAATAGTGAGAACTTGGGGAGCTTAAACCACGACAGTCCCCATCCTGATGACTCGGTTTTTGCACTTGGTTTTTGGTCTTCAACCTCTGAAATATTAACTTTGGTCTGTGTTCCTCTTTCACTGTCTTCAAGAACTGCTTCAATGGTTTGAGACTCTTTTATTGCATAGTCTAACGTTGCTATTTCAGTTGTGAGCTTCATTTGTGTAAGAACTACATTGGTTTGTGTAGTGAATTCACTGTGTTCTTGTGTAGAAGTTTCGGTTTTAATTTCTGTTTCACTCAACAGTGGACATTGGAAAGTGGTTAAGGACTTTTCACCATCTTCTTCAGCAATTTTATCTTCCTCTTCTGTCTTAAAGTTGTTTTCTGTGGTGGCAATTTTCACTTCCTCTTCAGTTTTAGAAATATCTTCTACAGGCAGTGGTGCTTCTACTGCCTCTTCTGTTTTCACAGAAATGTCCATTTGGCCAACATCTGTATCTTTTGTGGTGACAACTATTTCCTGCAGTTGGACAAATACTTTAATTTCAGCATCTTCTGTGGTGACAATTTTTACTTCCTCTTCAGCCTTAGAAAAGTCTGATGATATTTCTACTGTTTCTTCTGTTTTGAGAGAAATATCCACTTGGCTAATATCTGTATCTTCTGTGGTGACAGCTATTTCCTCCAGTTTGACAGATACTTTTATTTCAGCATCTTCTGTGGTGGCAATTTTAACTTCCTCTTCAGACTTGGAGATGTCTGCTACAGAAAGCGATGCTTCTCCTGCCTCTACTGTTTTCACAGAAATATCCACTTGACCAACATCTGCTTCTTGTGTGGTGACAACTATTTCCTCATGTTGGACAGATACTTTTATTTCAGCATCTGCTGAGGTGACAATTTTCACTTCCTCTTCAGTCTCAGAAATGTCTTCTGGTCTGTGGATGACTGTTTCTTCCTGTTGAACAGATACCTTTGTTTTATCATCTGGAGATGTTTCTTTGATTTGACCCTCTATAGTTATACTCTTGATTTGAATGACTGATGAATCAGTTTCTACTGATGCAGTTACTGTATCTGTTTCTGAACTTGTTAAAGTCCTAATTGTTTTTTCCACCTTTGTGCTCTTTTTCCTTTGCTTTCCAACTTTCTTCTTTACTTGAGCATTTTCTTCTGTAGAAAATTGTTTATTAATCTTACTGACCTCTGTTATGACACTTGTCATTTCAACCCTTAGTTCGTTTTCATCATCATCATGATCATCATCATCATGATCATCATCATCATGATCATCTTCAACAGATGGCTGCTCTTCGCGCACAGTAACTTCCTCTTCTGGACTTTTTACTTCTTCCACAAGCTCTTCTTCTGCAGTCTCAAGAGTGACTTTTTCTGTTGGTAAAATGAGGGTGAAATCTATGTGCATAGAGTCTAACTTTCCTGATGGTTTTTCTGATAAAGACTCTAATTGTAACTCACTCCTTTCAATCTCCTTTGAGATTGAAATTGTTTGAGAAACTACATCTACTGTCTCTTCAACTGATCTGAGCAGTGGAACTTGGAAACTTTGTAGTTGCATCTTGAAACCTAAATCTGTTTTTTCTTGTAAAGTTTCTTCTTCATCTTTGACTTTTAGCTCTTCAGCTTCTGATAGTGATACAGCAACTTTGGATTGTGTTCTTTCCGTGTCTTCAAGAACAGCTTCAGTTGTTTGAGACTCTTTCTTTATATGGTATAATGTTGCAGTTTTGGTGGTGAGATCCATATGTGTAAGAACAACATTGGTTTGTGTAGTGATTTCACTGCGTTCTTTAGTCTTGGTTTTAACTTCTGTTCCACTCAAGAGTGGAATTTGGAAAGTGGGTAAGTACTTTTCACCATCTTCTTTAGCAATTTTCTCTTCCTCTTCTGTTCTAAATCTGACTTCTACAGACAACAATGGTTCTACTGTCTCTAGTGTCTTTTGTGTCTTCAGAGGAATGTCTTCTTGGCCAACTTCTGTATGTTGTGTGGTGGCAACTATCTCCTCCTTTTGGACAGGAATTTTTAATTCAGTAACTTTTGTGGTGACAATTTTCACTTCCTCTTCAGTCTTAAGACTATCTTCTACAGGCATTGATGTGTCTACTGTCTCGCCTATTTTAACTGAAATTTCAGCTTGGCTAATATCTGTATATTGCGTACTTTCAACTCTTTTCTCCTGTTGGACAGACACTTTTATTTCAGCATCTTCTGTGGTGACAATTTTCACTTCCTCTTCAGTCTTAGAAATGTCTTCATCTGTGCAGGTGACTTTTTCTTCCTGTTGAACAGATACCTTTGTTTCATCATCTGGAGATGTTTCTTTGATTTGATTCTCTATAGTTATACTCTTGGTTTGAATGACTGATGAATCAGTTTCTTCTGATGCAGTTACTGTATCTGTTTCTGAGCTTGTTAGAGTCCTAATTGTTTTTTCCACCTTTTTGCTCTTTTTCCTTTGCTTTCCAACTTTCCTCTTTACTTGAACACTTTCTTCTGTTGGTAAATGTTTATTAACCTTAGTGACCTCTGTTCTGACACTTGTCATTTCAACCCTTAGTTCTTTTTCATCATCATCATCATCATCATCTTCAACTGATGGCTGTTCTTCGTGTATAATAACTTTGTCTAATGAACTTTTTACTTCTTCCACAAGCTCTTCTGCAGTCTCAATAACTTCTGTGGTGACAATTTTCACTTCTTGGTCAGACTTGGAGATGTCTACTACAGACAATGATGTTTCTCCTGTCTCTACTGTTTTCACAGAAATTTCCACTTGACCAACATCTGCTTCTTGTGTGGTGAGAACTATTTCCTCCTTTTGGACAGGTACTTTTATTTCAGCATCTTCTGTGGTGACAATGTTCACTTCCTCTGCAGTCTTAGAAATGTCTTCTGGTGTTGGGATGACTGTTTCTTCTTGTTGAACAAATAACATTGTTTCATGATCTGGAGATATTTCTTGGATTTGACCCTTTATAGTTTCACTCTTGGTTTGAATGACTGATGAACCAGTTTCTTCTGATTCAGTTACTGTATCTGTTTCTGAGCTTGTTAGAGTCCTAATTGTTTTTTCCACCTTTGTGATCTTTTTCCTTTGTTTTCCAACTTTCCTCTTTACTTGAACACTTTCTTCTTTAGGTAAATGTTTATCAACCTTAGTGACCTCTGTTATGACACTTGTAATTTCAACCATTAGTTCTTTTTCATCATCAACATCATCATCTTCAACTGATGGCTGCTCTTCTTGCATAATAACTTCCTCTTCTGGACTTTTTACTTCTACCGCAAGATCTTCTCCAGTCTCAATAACTTCTGTGGTGATAATTTTCACTTCCTCTTCAGTCTTAGTAATGTCTTCCACAGACAATGATGTTTCTACTGTTTCTTCTATTTTATCTGAAATTTCAGCTTGGCTAATATCTGTATATTGTGTAGGTTCAACTCTTTCCTCCTGTTGGACAGACACTTTTATTTCATTATCTTCTTTGGTGACAATTTTCACTTCCTCTTCAGTCTTAGAAATGTCTTCTGGTGTTGGGATGAATGTTTCTTCCTGTTGAACAAATACGTTTGTTTCATCATCTGGAGATGTTTTTTTAATTTGACTCTCTATAGTTTCACTCTTGGTTTGAATGACTGATGAACCAGTTTCTACTGATTCAGTTACTGTATCTGTTTCTGAACTTGCTAGAGTGCTAATTGTTTTTTCCACCTTTGTGATCACCTTTTTCCTTTTCTTTCCAACTTTCCTCTTTACTTGAACAATTTCTTCTGTAGGTAACTGTTTATCAAATGTAGTGACCTCTGTTATGATACTTGTAATTTCAACCCTTAGTTCTTTTGCATCATCAACATCATCATCTTCAACTGATGGCTGCTCTTCTGGACTTTCTACTTCTTCCACAAGCTCTTTTGCAGTCTCAATAATTTCTGTGGTGACAATTTTCACTTCCTCTTCAGTCTTAGAAATGTCTTCTACAGAATGTGATGTGTCTACAGTTTCTTCTGTTTTAACTGAAGTTTCAGCTTGGCTAATATCTGTATATTGTGTAGTTTCAACTTTATCCTTCTGTTGAACAAATCCTTTTATTTCAGCATCTTCTGTCGAGACAATTTTCATTTCTTCAGTCTTAGAAATGCAGTCTGGTCTGCGGATAACTGTTTTGTCTTCTTGAACAGATACCTTTGTTTCATGATCTGGACATATTTCTTGGATTTCACCCTCTATAGTTACACTTTTAGTTTTAAAAACTGATGAATCAGTTTCTACTGATGCAGTTACTGTATCTGTTTCTGAACTTGTTAAAGTCCTAATTGTTTTTTCCACCTTTGTGATCTTTTTCCTTTGCTTTCCAACTATCCTCTTTACTTGAACACTTTCTTCTGTAGGTAATTGTTTATCAACCTTAGTAACCTCTGTTATGACACTTGTAATTTCAAGCCTTAGTTCTTTTTCATTATCATCATCTGCAATCGATGGCTGCTCATCGTGCATAGTAACTTCATCTTCTGGACTTTTTACTTCTTCCACAAGCTCTTCTGCAGTCTCAATAACTTCTTTGGTGATAATTTTCACTTCCTCTTCCATCTTAGAATTGTCTTCTACAGACAATGATGTGTCTACTGTCTCTTCTATTTTAACAGCAATTTCAGTTTGGCTAATATCTGTATATTGTGTAGTTTCAACTACTTCCTCCTTTTGGACAAAAACTTTTATTTCAGCATCTTCTGTGGTGAAAATTTTCACATCTTCAATTTTAGAAACATCTTCTACAGAAAGCGATGTTTCTCCATCCTCCAGTGTTTTCTCATTAATGTCCACTTGGTCAACTTCTTTTTCTTGTGTGGTGACAACAATTTCCTCATTTTGGACAGACAGTTTTATTTCAGTATCTTCTGCTGGTCCAATTTTCACTTCCTCTTCCATCTTAGAAATATCATCTACAGACAATGATGTTTCTATTGTCTCTTCTGATGTGACAGAAATTTTAGCTTGACTAATAACTGTGCATTGTGTAGTTTCGACTCTTTCATCCTGTTGGACAGCTACTTTTATATCAGCATCTTCTGTGGTGACAATTTTCACATCTTCAATTTTGGAAACGTCTTCTACAGAAAGCGATGTTTCTACTGCCTCTAGTGTTTTCTCAGTAATGTCCACTTGGTCAACTTCTATTTCTTCTGTGGTGACAAATACTTCCTCCTGTTGGACCGATATGTTTATTTCAGCATCTTCTGTGATGACAATTTTCACATCTTCAATTTTAGAAACGTCTTCTACAGAAAGCGATGTTTCTACTGCCTCTAGAGTTTTCTCAGTAATGTCCACTTGGACAACTTCTTTTTCTTGTGTGGTGACAACAATTTCCTCTTTTTGGACAGACAACTTTATTTCAGTATCTTCTGCTGGTGCAATTTTCACTTCCTCTTCCGTCTTAGAAATATCTTCTACAAACAATGATGTTTCTATTGTCTCTTCTGATGTGACAGAAATTTTAGCTTGACTAATAACTGTGTATTGTGAAGTTTCAAATCTTTCCACCTGTTGGACAGATATTTTTATTTCCGCATCTTCTGTGGTGACAATTTTCACATCTTCAATTTTAGAAATGTCTTCTACAGAAAGCGATGTTTCTACTGCCTCTAGTGTTTTCTCAGTAGTATCCACTTGGTCATCTTCTGTTTCTTCTGTGGTGACAACTACTTCCTCCTGTTTTACAGATGCTTTTATTTCAGCATCTTCTGTGGTGACAATTTTCACATCTTCAATTTTAGAAATGTCTTCTACAGAAAGCGATGTTTCTACTGCCTCTAGAGTTTTCTCAGTAATGTCCACTTGGTCAACTTCTTTTTCTTGTGTGGTGACAACCATTTCCTCTTTTTGGACAGACAACTTTATTTCAGTATCTTCTGCTGGTGCAATTTTCACTTCCTCTTCCGTCTTAGAAATATCTTCTATAGACAATGATGTTTCTATTGTCTCTTCTGATGTCACAGAAATTTTACCTTGACTAGTAACTGAGTATTGTGTAGTTTCAACTCTTTCCACCTGTTGGACAGATATTTTTATTTCAGCATCTTCTGTGGTGACAATTTTCACATCTTCAATTTCAGAAATGTCTTCTACAGAAAGCGATGTTTCTACTGCCTCTAGAGTTTTCTCAGTAATGTCCACTCGGTCAACTTCTGTTTCTTCTGTGGTGACAACTACTTCCTCCTGTTGGAAAGATACTTTTATTTCAGCATCTTTTCTGGTGACAATTTTCACATCTTCAATTTTAGAAATGTCTTCTACAGAAAACGATGTTTCTACTGCCTCTAGTGTTTTCTCAGTAATTTCCACTTGGTCTACTTCTGTTTCTTCTCTGGAGACAACTACTTCCTCCTGTTTTATAGGTATATTTATTTCAGCATCTTCTGTGGTAACAATTTTCACATCTTCAATTTGAGAAACGTCTTCTACAGAAAGCGATGTTTCTACTGCCTCTAGAGTTTTCTCAGTAATGTCCACTAGGTCAACTTCTTTTTCTTGTGTGGTGACAACAATTTCTTCTTTTTGGACAGTCAACTTTATTTCAGTATCTTCTGCTGGTGCAATTTTCACTTCCTCTTCCATTTTTGAAATATCTTCTACAGACAATGATGTTTCTATTGTCTCTTCTGATGTGACAGAAATTTTAGCTTGACTAATAACTGTGTATTGTGTAGATTCAACTCTTTCCACCTGTTGGACAGATACCTTTTTTTCAGCATCTTCCGTGGTGACAATTTTCACGTCTTTAGTTTTAGAAACGTCTTCTACAGTAAGCGATGTTTCTACTGCCTCTACTGTTTTCTCAGTAAGGTCCACTTGGTCAACTTCTGTTTCTTCTGTGGTGACAACTACTTCCTCCTGTTGGACAGGTACTTTTATTTCAGCATCTTCTGTGGTGACAATTTTCACATCTTCAATTTTAGAAACGTCTTCTACAGAAAGCGATGTTTCTACTGATTCCAGTGTTTTCTCAGTAAAGTGCACTTGGTCAACTTCTTTTTCTTGTGTGGTGACAAAAATTTCCTCTTTTTGGACAGACAACTTTATTTCTGTATCTTCTGCTGGTGCAATTTTCACTTCCTCTTCCGTCTTAGAAATATCTTCTACAGACAATGATGTTTCAATTGTCTCTTCTGATGTGACAGAAATTTTAGCTTGACTAATAACTGTGTATTGTGTAGTTTCAGCTCTTTCCTCCTGTTGTACAGATACTTTTAGTTCAGCATCTTCTGTGGTGACAATTTTCACATCTTCAATTTTAGAAATGTCTTCTACAGAAAGCGATGTTTCTACTGCCTCTAGTGTTTTCTCAGTAATGTCCACTTGGTCAACTTCTGTTTCTTCTGTGGTGACAACTACTTCCTCCTGTTGGACAGATACTTTTATTTCAGCATCTTCTGTGGTGCCAATTTTCACAGCTTTAATTTTAGAAACGTCTTCTACAGAAAGCGATGTATCTACTGCCTCTAGAGTTTTCTCAGCAATGCCCACTTGGTCAACTTCTTTTTCTTGTGTGGTGACAACAATTTCGTCTTTTTGGACAGACAACTTTATTTCAGTATCTTCTGCTGGTGCAATTTTTACTTCCTCTTCCGTCTTAGAAATATCTTCTTCAGACAATGATGTTTCTATTGTCTCTTCTGATGTGATAGAAATTTTAGCTTGATTAGTAACTGTGTATTGTGTAGTTTCAACTCTTTCCACCTGTTGGACAGATAATTTTATTTCAGCATCTTCTGTGGTGACAATTTTCAAATCTTCAATTTTAGACACGTTTTCTACAGAAAGCGATGTTTCTACTGCCTCTAGAGTTTTCTCAGTAATGTCCACTTGGTCAACTTCTGTTTCTTCTATGGTGACAACTACGTTCTCCTGTTGGACGGATACTTTTATTTCAGCATCTTCTGTGGTGTCAATTTTTACATCTTTAATTTTAGAAACGTTTTCTACAGAAAGCGATGTTTCTATTGCCTCTAGAGTTTTCTCAGTAGTGTCCACTTGGTCAACTTCTTTTTCTTGTGTGGTGACAACAATTTCCTCTTTTTGGACAGACAACCTTATTTCAGTATCTTCTGCTGGTGCAATTTTCACTTCCTCTTCCGTCTTAGAAATATCTTCTACAGACAATGATGTTTCTTTTGTCTCTTCTGATGTGACAGCAATTTTAGTTTGACTAATAACAGTGTATTGTGTAGTTTCAACTCTTTCCTCCTGTTTTATAGACACTTTTATTTCAGTATCTTCTGTGGTGACAATTTTCACATCTTCAATTTTAGAAATGTCTTCTACAGAAAGCGAAGTTTCTACTGCCTCTAGAGTTTTCTCAGTAGTGTCCACTTGGACAACTTCTTTTCCTTGTGTGGTGACAACAATTTCCTCTTTTTGGACAGATACTTTTATTTCAGCATCTTCTGTGGTGATAATTTTTACATCTTCAATTTTAGAAATGTCTTCTACAGAAAGCGATGTTTCTACTGCCTCTAGTGTTTTCTCAGTAATGTCCACTTGGTCAACTTCTGTTTCTTCTGTGGTGACAACTACTTCCTCCTGTTGGACAGATACTTTTATTTCAGCATCTTCTGTGGTGCCAATTTTCACAGCTTTAATTTTAGAAACGTCTTCTACAGAAAGCGATGTATCTACTGCCTCTAGAGTTTTCTCAGCAATGCCCACTTGGTCAACTTCTTTTTCTTGTGTGGTGACAACAATTTCCTCTTTTTGGACAGACAACTTTATTTCAGTATCTTCTGCTGGTGCAATTTTTACTTCCTCTTCCGTCTTAGAAATATCTTCTTCAGACAATGATGTTTCTATTGTCTCTTCTGATGTGATAGAAATTTTAGCTTGATTAGTAACTGTGTATTGTGTAGTTTCAACTCTTTCCACCTGTTGGACAGATACTTTTATTTCAGCATCTTCTGTGGGGACAATTTTCACATCTTCAATTTTAGAAATGTCTTCTACAGAAAGCAAAGTTTCTACTGCCTCTAGAGTTTTCTCAGTAATGTCCACTTGGTCAACTTCTTTTTCTTGTGTGGTGACAACAATTTCCTCTTTTTGGACAGACAACCTTATTTCAGTATCTTCTGCTGGTGCAATTTTCAGTTCCTCTTCCATCTTAAAAATATCTTCTATAGACAATGATGTTTCTATTGTTTCTTCTGATGTCACAGAAATTTTACCTTGACTAGTAACTGTGTATTGTGTAGTTTCAACTCTTTCCACCTGTTGGACAGATAATTTTATTTCAGCATCTTCTGTGGTGTCAATTTTTACATCTTCAATTTTAGAAATGTCTTCTACAGAAAGCGATGTTTCTACTGCCTCTAGTGTTTTCTCAGTAATGTCCACTTGGTCAACTTCTGTTTCTTCTGTGGTGACAACTACTTCCTCCTGTTTTACAGATGCTTTTATTTCAGCATCTTCTGTGGTGACAATTTTCACATCTTCAATTTTAGAAATGTCTTCTACAGAAAGTAAAGTTTCTACTGCCTCTAGTGTTTTCTCAGTAATGTCCACTTGGTCAACTTCTTTTTCTTGTGTGGTGACAACTATTTCCTCCTTTTGGACAGACAACCTTATTTCAGTATCTTCTGCTGGTGCAATTTTCACTTCCTCTTCCGTCTTAGAAATATCTTCTATAGACAGTGATGTTTCTATTGTCTCATCTGATGTGACAGCAATTTTAGTTTGACTAATAACAGTGTATTGTGTAGTTTCAACTCTTTCCACCTGTTGGACAGATAATTTTATTTCAGCATCTTCTGTGGTGTCAATTTTTACATCTTCAATTTTAGAAATGTCTTCTACAGAAAGCGATGTTTCTACTGCCTCTAGTGTTTTCTCAGTAATGTCCACTTGGTCAACTTCTGTTTCTTCTGTGGTGACAACTACTTCCTCCTGTTGGACAGATACTTTTATTTCAGCATCTTCTGTGGTGATAATTTTCACATCTTTAATTTTAGAAACGTCTTCTACAGAAAGCGATGTTTCTACTGGCTCTAGAGTTTTCTCAGTAATGTCCACTTGGTCAACTTCTTTTTCTTGTGTGGTGACAACAATTTCCTCCTTTTGGACAGACAACCTTATTTCAGTATCTTCTGCTGGTGCAATTTTCACTTCCTCTTCCGTCTTAGAAATATCTTCTATAGACAATGATGTTTCTATTGTCTCATCTGATGTGACAGCAATTTTAGTTTGACTAATAACAGTGTATTGTGTAGTTTCAACTCTTTCCTCCTGTTGGACAGATACTTTTATTTCAGCATCTTCTGTGGGGACAATTTTCACATCTTCAATTTTAGAAATGTCTTCTACAGAAAGCAAAGTTTCTACTGCCTCTAGAGTTTTCTCAGTAATGTCCACTTGGTCAACTTCTTTTTCTTGTGTGGTGACAACAATTTCCTCTTTTTGGACAGACAACCTTATTTCAATATCTTCTGCTGGTGCAATTTTCAGTTCCTCTTCCGTCTTAGAAATATCTTCTATAGACAATGATGTTTCTATTGTTTCTTCTGATGTCACAGAAATTTTACCTTGACTAGTAACTGTGTATTGTGTAGTTTCAACTCTTTCCACCTGTTGGACAGATAATTTTATTTCAGCATCTTCTGTGGTGTCAATTTTTACATCTTCAATTTTAGAAATGTCTTCTACAGAAAGCGATGTTTCTACTGCCTCTAGTGTTTTCTCAGTAATGTCCACTTGGTCAACTTCTGTTTCTTCTGTGGTGACAACTACTTCCTCCTGTTTTACAGATGCTTTTATTTCAGCATCTTCTGTGGTGACAATTTTCACATCTTCAATTTTAGAAATGTCTTCTACAGAAAGCAAAGTTTCTACTGCCTCTAGAGTTTTCTTAGTAATGTCCACTTGGTCAACTTCTTTTTCTTGTGTGGTGACAACAATTTCCTCTTTTTGGACAGACAACCTTATTTCAGTATCTTCTGCTGGTGCAATTTTCACTTCCTCTTCCGTCTTAGAAATATCTTCTACAGACAATGATGTTTCTATTGTCTCTTCTGATGTGACAGCAATTTTAGTTTGACTAATAACAGTGTATTGTGTAGTTTCAACTCTTTCCTCCTGTTGGACAGATACTTTTATTTCAGCATCTTCTGTGGGGACAATTTTCACATCTTCAATTTTAGAAATGTCTTCTACAGAAAGCAAAGTTTCTACTGCCTCTAGAGTGTTCTCAGTAATGTCCACTTGGTCAACTTCTTTTTCTTGTGTGGTGACAACAATTTCCTCTTTTTGGACAGACAACCTTATTTCAGTATCTTCTGCTGGTGCAATTTTCAGTTCCTCTTCCGTCTTAGAAATATCTTCTATAGACAATGATGTTTCTATTGTTTCTTCTGATGTCACAGAAATTTTACCTTGACTAGTAACTGTGTATTGTGTAGTTTCAACTCTTTCCACCTGTTGGACAGATAATTTTATTTCAGCATCTTCTGTGGTGTCAATTTTTACATCTTCAATTTTAGAAATGTCTTCTACAGAAAGCGATGTTTCTACTGCCTCTAGTGTTTTCTCAGTAATGTCCACTTGGTCAACTTCTGTTTCTTCTGTGGTGACAACTACTTCCTCCTGTTTTACAGATGCTTTTATTTCAGCATCTTCTGTGGTGACAATTTTCACATCTTCAATTTTAGAAATGTCTTCTACAGAAAGCAAAGTTTCTACTGCCTCTAGTGTTTTCTCAGTAATGTCCACTTGGTCAACTTCTGTTTCTTCTGTGGTGACAACTACTTCCTCCTGTTTTACAGATGCTTTTATTTCAGCATCTTCTGTGGTGACAATTTTTACATCTTCAATTTTAGAAATGTCTTCTACAGAAAGCGATGTTTCTACTGCCTCTAGTGTTTTCTCAGTAATGTCCACTTGGTCAACTTCTGTTTCTTCTGTGGTGACAACTACTTCCTCCTGTTTTACAGATGCTTTTATTTCAGCATCTTCTGTGGTGACAATTTTCACATCTTCAATTTTAGAAATGTCTTCTACAGAAAGCAAAGTTTCTACTGCCTCTAGTGTTTTCTCAGTAATGTCCACTTGGTCAACTTCTGTTTCTTCTGTGGTGACAACTACTTCCTCCTGTTTTACAGATGCTTTTATTTCAGCATCTTCTGTGGTGACAATTTTTACATCTTCAATTTTAGAAATGTCTTCTACAGAAAGCGATGTTTCTACTGCCTCTAGTGTTTTCTCAGTAATGTCCACTTGGTCAACTTCTGTTTCTTCTGTGGTGACAACTACTTCCTCCTGTTTTACAGATGCTTTTATTTCAGCATCTTCTGTGGTGACAATTTTCACATCTTCAATTTTAAAAATGTCTTCTACAGAAAGCAAAGTTTCTACTGCCTCTAGAGTTTTCTCAGTAATGTCCACTTGGTCAACTTCTTTTTCTTGTGTGGTGACAACAATTTCCTCCTTTTGGACAGACAACCTTATTTCAGTATCTTCTGCTGGTGCAATTTTCACTTCCTCTTCCGTCTTAGAAATATCTTCTATAGACAATGATGTTTCTATTGTCTCATCTGATGTGACAGCAATTTTAGTTTGACTAATAACAGTGTATTTTGTAGTTTCAATTCTTTCCTCCTGTTGGACAGATACTTTTATTTCAGCATCTTCTGTGGGGACAATTTTCACATCTTCAATTTTAGAAATGTCTTCTACAGAAAGCAAAGTTTCTACTGCCTCTAGAGTTTTCTCAGTAATGTCCACTTGGTCAACTTCTTTTTCTTGTGTGGTGACAACAATTTCCTCTTTTTGGACAGACAACCTTATTTCAATATCTTCTGCTGGTGCAATTTTCAGTTCCTCTTCCGTCTTAGAAATATCTTCTATAGACAATGATGTTTCTATTGTTTCTTCTGATGTCACAGAAATTTTGCCTTGACTAGTAACTGTGTATTGTGTAGTTTCAACTCTTTCCACCTGTTGGACAGATAATTTTATTTCAGCATCTTCTGTGGTGTCAATTTTTACATCTTCAATTTTAGAAATGTCTTCTACAGAAAGCGATGTTTCTACTGCCTCTAGTGTTTTCTCAGTAATGTCCACTTGGTCAACTTCTGTTTCTTCTGTGGTGACAACTACTTCCTCCTGTTTTACATATGCTTTTATTTCAGCATCTTCTGTGGTGACAATTTTCACATCTTCAATTTTAGAAATGTCTTCTACAGAAAGCAAAGTTTCTACTGCCTCTAGAGTTTTCTTAGTAATGTCCACTTGGTCAACTTCTTTTTCTTGTGTGGTGACAACAATTTCCTCTTTTTGGACAGACAACCTTATTTCAGTATCTTCTGCTGGTGCAATTTTCACTTCCTCTTCCGTCTTAGAAATATCTTCTTCAAACAATGATGTTTCTATTGTCTCTTCTGATGTGACAGCAAGTTTAGTTTGACTAATAACAGTGTATTGTGTAGTTTCAACTCTTTCCACCTGTTGGACAGATACTTTTATTTCAGCATCTTCTGTGGTGTCAATTTTTACATCTTCAATTTTAGAAATGTCTTCTACAGAAAGCGATGTTTCTACTGCCTCTAGTGTTTTCTCAGTAATGTCCACTTGGTCAACTTCTGTTTCTTCTGTGGTGACAACTACTTCCTCCTGTTGGACAGATACTTTTATTTCAGCATCTTCTGTGGTGATAATTTTCACATCTTTAATTTTAGAAACGTCTTCTACAGAAAGCGATGTTTCTACTGCCTCTAGAGTTTTCTCAGTAATGTCCACTTGGTCAACTTCTTTTTCTTGTGTGGTGACAACAATTTCCTCTTTTAGGACAGACAACTTAATTTCAGTATCTTCTGCTGGTGCAATTTCCACTTCCTCTTCCGTTTTAGAAATATCTTCTATAGACAATGATGTTTCTATTGTCTCTTCTGATGTCACAGAAATTTTACCTTGACTAGTAACTGTGTATTGTGTAGTTTCAACTCTTTCCACCTGCTGGACAGATATTTTTATTTCAGCATCTTCTGTGGTGACAATTTTCACATCTTCAATTTTAGAAATGTCTTCTACAGAAAGTAAAGTTTCTACTGCCTCTAGTGTTTTCTCAGTAATGTCCACTTGGTCAACTTCTGTTTCTTCTGTGGTGACAACTACTTCCTCCTGTTTTACAGATGCTTTTATTTCAGCATCTTCTGTGGTGACAATTTTCACATCTTCAATTTTAGAAATGTCTTCTACAGAAAGTAAAGTTTCTACTGCCTCTAGTGTTTTCTCAGTAATGTCCACTTGGTCAACTTCTGTTTCTTCTGTGGTGACAACTACTTCCTCCTGTTTTACAGATGCTTTTATTTTAGCATCTTCTGTGGTGACAATTTTTACATCTTCAATTTTAGAAATGTCTTCTACAGAAAGCGATGTTTCTACTGCCTCTAGTGTTTTCTCAGTAATGTCCACTTGGTCAACTTCTGTTTCTTCTGTGGTGACAACTACTTCCTCCTGTTTTACAGATGCTTTTATTTCAGCATCTTCTGTGGTGACAATTTTCACATCTTCAATTTTAGAAATGTCTTCTACAGAAAGCAAAGTTTCTACTGCCTCTAGTGTTTTCTCAGTATTGTCCACTTGGTCAACTTCTGTTTCTTCTGTGGTGACAACTACTTCCTCCTGTTTTACAGATGCTTTTATTTCAGCATCTTCTGTGGTGACAATTTTCACATCTTCAATTTTAAAAATATCTTCTACAGAAAGCAAAGTCTCTACTGCCTCTAGAGTTTTCTCAGTAATGTCCACTTGGTCAACTTCTTTTTCTTGTGTGGTGACAACAATTTCCTCCTTTTGGACAGACAACCTTATTTCAGTATCTTCTGCTGGTGCAATTTTCACTTCCTCTTCCGTCTTAGAAATATCTTCTATAGACAATGATGTTTCTATTGTCTCATCTGATGTGACAGCAATTTTAGTTTGACTAATAACAGTGTATTGTGTAGTTTCAACTCTTTCCACCTGTTGGACAGATAATTTTATTTCAGCATCTTCTGTGGTGTCAATTTTTACATCTTCAATTTTAGAAATGTCTTCTACAGAAAGCGATGTTTCTACTGCCTCTAGTGTTTTCTCAGTAATGTCCACTTGGTCAACTTCTGTTTCTTCTGTGGTGACAACTACTTCCTCCTGTTGGACAGATACTTTTATTTCAGCATCTTCTGTGGTGATAATTTTCACATCTTTAATTTTAGAAACGTCTTCTACAGAAAGCGATGTTTCTACTGCCTCTAGAGTTTTCTCAGTAATGTCCACTTGGTCAACTTCTTTTTCTTGTGTGTTGACAACAATTTCCTCTTTTTGGACAGACAACCTTATTTCAGTATCTTCTGCTGGTGCAATTTTCAGTTCCTCTTCCGTCTTAGAAATATCTTCTACAGACAATGATGTTTCTATTGTCTCTTCTGATGTGACAGCAATTTTAGTTTGACTAATAACAGTGTATTGTGTAGTTTCAACTCTTTCCTCCTGTTGGACAGATACTTTTATTTCAGCATCTTCTGTGGGGACAATTTTCACATCTTCAATTTTAGAAATGTCTTCTACAGAAAGCAAAGTTTCTACTGCCTCTAGCGTTTTCTCAGTAATGTCCACTTGGTCAACTTCTTTTTCTTGTGTGGTGACAACAATTTCCTCCTTTTGGACAGACAACCTTATTTCAGTATCTTCTGCTGGTGCAATTTTCAGTTCCTCTTCCGTCTTAGAAATATCTTCTATAGACAATGATGTTTCTATTGTTTCTTCTGTTGTCACAGAAATTTTACCTTGACTAGTAACTGTGTATTGTGTAGTTTCAACTCTTTCCACCTGTTGGACAGATAATTTTATTTCAGCATCTTCTGTAGTGTCAATTTTTACATCTTCAATTTTAGAAATGTCTTCTACAGAAAGCGATGTTTCTACTGCCTCTAGTGTTTTCTCAGTAATAACCACTTGGTCAACTTCTGTTTCTTCTGTGGTGACAACTACTTCCTCCTGTTTTACAGATGCTTTTATTTCAGCATCTTCTGTGGTGACAATTTTCACATCTTCAATTTTAGAAATGTCTTCTACAGAAAGCAAAGTTTCTACTGCCTCTAGAGTTTTCTCAGTAATGTCCACTTGGTCAACTTCTGTTTCTTCTGTGGTGACAACTACTTCCTCCTGTTTTACAGATGCTTTTATTTCAGCATCTTCTGTGGTGACAATTTTCACATCTTTAATTTTAGAAACGTCTTCTACAGAAAGCGATGTTTCTACTGCCTCTAGAGTTTTCTCAGTAATGTCCACTTGGTCAACTTCTTTTTCTTGTGTGTTGACAACAATTTCATCTTTTCGGACAGACAACCTTATTTCAGTATCTTCTGCTGGTGCAATTTTCACTTCCTCTTCCGTCTTAGAAATATCTTCTACAGACAATGATGTTTCTATTGTCTCTTCTGATGTGACAGCAATTTTAGTTTGACTAATAACAGTGTATTGTGTAGTTTCAACTCTTTCCTCCTGTTGGACAGATACTTTTATTTCAGCATCTTCTGTGGGGACAATTTTCACATCTTCAATTTTAGAAATGTCTTCTACAGAAAGCAAAGTTTCTACTGCCTCTAGTGTTTTCTCAGTAATGTCCACTTGGTCAACTTCTTTTTCTTGTGTGGTGACAACAATTTCCTCTTTTTGGACAGACAACCTTATTTCAGTATCTTCTGCTGGTGCAATTTTCAGTTCCTCTTCCGTCTTAGAAATATCTTCTATAGACAATGATGTTTCTATTGTTTCTTCTGATGTCACAGAAATTTTACCTTGACTAGTAACTGTGTATTGTGTAGTTTCAACTCTTTCCACCTGTTGGACAAATAATTTTATTTCAGCATCTTCTGTGGTGTCAATTTTTACATCTTCAATTTTAGAAATGTCTTCTACAGAAAGCGATGTTTCTACTGCCTCTAGTGTTTTCTCAGTAATGTCCACTTGGTCAACTTCTGTTTCTTCTGTGGTGACAACTACTTCTTCCTGTTTTATAGATGTTTTTATTTCAGCATCTTCTGTGGTGACAATTTTCACATCTTCAATTTTAAAAATGTCTTCTACAGAAAGCAAAGTTTCTACTGCCTCTAGAGTTTTCTCAGTAATGTCCACTTGGTCAACTTCTTTTTCTTGTGTGGTGACAACAATTTCCTCCTTTTGGACAGACAACCTTATTTCAGTATCTTCTGCTGGTGCAATTTTCACTTCCTCTTCCGTCTTAGAAATATCTTCTATAGACAATGATGTTTCTATTGTCTCATCTGATGTGACAGCAATTTTAGTTTGACTAATAACAGTGTATTGTGTAGTTTCAACTCTTTCCACCTGTTGGACAGATAATTTTATTTCAGCATCTTCTGTGGTGTCAATTTTTACATCTTCAATTTTAGAAATGTCTTCTACAGAAAGCGATGTTTCTACTGCCTCTAGTGTTTTCTCAGTAATGTCCACTTGGTCAACTTCTGTTTCTTCTGTGGTGACAACTACTTCCTCCTGTTGGACAGATACTTTTATTTCAGCATCTTCTGTGGTGATAATTTTCACATCTTTAATTTTAGAAACGTCTTCTACAGAAAGCGATGTTTCTACTGCCTCTAGAGTTTTCTCAGTAATGTCCACTTGGTCAACTTCTTTTTCTTGTGTGTTGACAACAATTTCATCTTTTCGGACAGACAACCTTATTTCAGTATCTTCTGCTGGTGCAATTTTCACTTCCTCTTCCGTCTTAGAAATATCTTCTACAGACAATGATGTTTCTATTGTCTCTTCTGATGTGACAGCAATTTTAGTTTGACTAATAACAGTGTATTGTGTAGTTTCAACTCTTTCCTCCTGTTGGACAGATACTTTTATTTCAGCATCTTCTGTGGGGACAATTTTCACATCTTCAATTTTAGAAATGTCTTCTACAGAAAGCAAAGTTTCTACTGCCTCTAGTGTTTTCTCAGTAATGTCCACTTGGTCAACTTCTTTTTCTTGTGTGGTGACAACAATTTCCTCTTTTTGGACAGACAACCTTATTTCAGTATCTTCTGCTGGTGCAATTTTCAGTTCCTCTTCCGTCTTAGAAATATCTTCTATAGACAATGATGTTTCTATTGTTTCTTCTGATGTCACAGAAATTTTACCTTGACTAGTAACTGTGTATTGTGTAGTTTCAACTCTTTCCACCTGTTGGACAAATAATTTTATTTCAGCATCTTCTGTGGTGTCAATTTTTACATCTTCAATTTTAGAAATGTCTTCTACAGAAAGCGATGTTTCTACTGCCTCTAGTGTTTTCTCAGTAATGTCCACTTGGTCAACTTCTGTTTCTTCTGTGGTGACAACTACTTCTTCCTGTTTTATAGATGTTTTTATTTCAGCATCTTCTGTGGTGACAATTTTCACATCTTCAATTTTAAAAATGTCTTCTACAGAAAGCAAAGTTTCTACTGCCTCTAGACTTTTCTCAGTAATGTCCACTTGGTCAACTTCTTTTTCTTGTGTGGTGACAACAATTTCCTCCTTTTGGACAGACAACCTTATTTCAGTATCTTCTGCTGGTGCAATTTTCACTTCCTCTTCCGTCTTAGAAATATCTTCTATAGACAATGATGTTTCTATTGTCTCATCTGATGTGACAGCAATTTTAGTTTGACTAATAACAGTGTATTGTGTAGTTTCAACTCTTTCCACCTGTTGGACAGATAATTTTATTTCAGCATCTTCTGTGGTGTCAATTTTTACATCTTCAATTTTAGAAATGTCTTCTACAGAAAGCGATGTTTCTACTGCCTTTAATGTTTTCTCAGTAATGTCCACTTGGTCAACTTCTGTTTCTTCTGTGGTGACAACTACTTCCTCCTGTTGGACAGATACTTTTATTTCAGCATCTTCTGTGGTGACAATTTTCACATCTTTAATTTTAGAAACGTCTTCTACAGAAAGCGATGTTTCTACTGCCTCTAGAGTTTTCTCAGTAATATCCACTTGGTCAACTTCTTTTTCTTGTGTAGTGACAACAATTTCCTCTTTTTGGACAGACAACTTAATTTCAGTATCTTCCGCTGGTGCAATTTCCACTTCCTCTTCCGTCTTAGAAATATCTTCTATAGACAATGATGTTTCTATTGTCTCTTCTGATGTCACAGAATTTTTACCTTGACTAGTAACTGTGTATTGTGTAGTTTCAACTCTTTCCACCTGCTGGACAGATATTTTTATTTCAGCATCTTCTGTGGTGACAATTTTCACATCTTCAATTTTAGAAATGTCTTCTACAGAAAGCGATGTTTCTACTGCCTCTAGTGTTTTCTCAGTAGTATCCACTTGGTCAACTTCTGTTTCTTCTGTGGTGACAACTACTTCCTCCTGTTTTACAGATGCTTTTATTTCAGCATCTTCTGTGGTGACAATTTTCACATCTTCAATTTTAGAAATGTCTTCTACAGAAAGCGATGTTTCTACTGCCTCTAGTGTTTTCTCAGTAATGTCCAGTTGGTCAACTTCTGTTTCTTCTGTGGTGACAACTACTTCCTCCTGTTGGACAGATACTTTTATTTCAGCATCTTCTGTGGTGATAATTTTCACATCTTTAATTTTAGAAACGTCTTCTACAGAAAGCGATGTTTCTACTGCCTCTAGAGTTTTCTCAGTAATGTCCACTTGGTCAACTTCTTTTTCTTGTGTGGTGACAACAATTTCCTCTTTTTGGACAGACAACCTTATTTCAGTATCTTCTGCTGGTGCAATTTTCAGTTCCTCTTCTGTCTTAGAAATATCTTCTATAGACAATGATGTTTCTATTGTCTCTTCTGATGTCACAGAAATTTTACCTTGACTAGTAACTGTGTATTGTGTAGTTTCAACTCTTTCCACCTGTTGGACAAATAATTTTATTTCAGCATCTTCTGTGGTGTCAATTTTTACATCTTCAATTTTAGAAATGTCTTCTACAGAAAGCGATCTTTCTACTGCCTCTAGTGTTTTCTCAGTAATGTCCACTTGGTCAACTTCTGTTTCTTCTGTGGTGACAACTACTTCTTCCTGTTTTACAGATGCTTTTATTTCAGCATCTTCTGTGGTGACAATTTTCACATCTTCAATTTTAAAAATGTCTTCTACAGAAAGCAAAGTTTCTACTGCCTCTAGAGTTTTCTCAGTAATGTCCACTTGGTCAACTTCTTTTTCTTGTGTGGTGACAACAATTTCCTCCTTTTGGACAGACAACCTTATTTCAGTATCTTCTGCTGGTGCAATTTTCACTTCCTCTTCCGTCTTAGAAATATCTTCTATAGACAATGATGTTTCTATTGTGTCATCTGATGTGACAGCAATTTTAGTTTGACTAATAACAGTGTATTGTGTAGTTTCAACTCTTTCCACCTGTTGGACAGATAATTTTATTTCAGCATCTTCTGTGGTGTCAATTTTTACATCTTCAATTTTAGAAATGTCTTCTACAGAAAGCGATGTTTCTACTGCCTCTAGTGTTTTCTCAGTAATGTCCACTTGGTCAACTTCTGTTTCTTCTGTGGTGACAACTACTTCCTCCTGTTGGACAGATACTTTTATTTCAGCATCTTCTGTGGTGATAATTTTCACATCTTTAATTTTAATAACGTCTTCTACAGAAAGCGATGTTTCTACTGCCTCTAGAGTTTTCTCAGTAATGTCCACTTGGTCAACTTCTTTTTCTTGTGTGTTGACAACAATTTCATCTTTTCGGACAGACAACCTTATTTCAGTATCTTCTGCTGGTGCAATTTTCACTTCCTCTTCCGTCTTAGAAATATCTTCTACAGACAATGATGTTTCTATTGTCTCTTCTGATGTGACAGCAATTTTAGTTTGACTAATAACAGTGTATTGTGTAGTTTCAACTCTTTCCTCCTGTTGGACAGATACTTTTATTTCAGCATCTTCTGTGGGGACAATTTTCACATCTTCAATTTTAGAAATGTCTTCTACAGAAAGCAAAGTTTCTACTGCCTCTAGAGTTTTCTCAGTAATGTCCACTTGGTCAACTTCTTTTTCTTGTGTGGTGACAACAATTTCCTCTTTTTGGACAGACAACCTTATTTCAGTATCTTCTGCTGGTGCAATTTTCAGTTCCTCTTCCATCTTAGAAATATCTTCTATAGACAATGATGTTTCTATTGTTTCTTCTGATGTCACAGAAATTTTACCTTGATTAGTAACTGTGTATTGTGTAGTTTCAACTCTTTCCACCTGTTGGACAAATAATTTTATTTCAGCATCTTCTGTGGTGTCAATTTTTACATCTTCAATTTTAGAAATGTCTTCTACAGAAAGCGATGTTTCTACTGCCTCTAGTGTTTTCTCAGTAATGTCCACTTGGTCAACTTCTGTTTCTTCTGTGGTGACAACTACTTCTTCCTGTTTTATAGATGTTTTTATTTCAGCATCTTCTGTGGTGACAATTTTCACATCTTCAATTTTAAAAATGTCTTCTACAGAAAGCAAAGTTTCTACTGCCTCTAGACTTTTCTCAGTAATGTCCACTTGGTCAACTTCTTTTTCTTGTGTGGTGACAGCAATTTCCTCCTTTTGGACAGACAACCTTATTTCAGTATCTTCTGCTGGTGCAATTTTCACTTCCTCTTCCGTCTTAGAAATATCTTCTATAGACAATGATGTTTCTATTGTCTCTTCTGATGTGACAGCAATTTTAGTTTGACTAATAACAGTGTATTGTGTAGTTTCAACTCTTTCCACCTGTTGGACAGATAATTTTATTTCAGCATCTTCTGTGGTGTCAATTTTTACATCTTCAATTTTAGAAATGTCTTCTACAGAAATCGATGTTTCTACTGCCTTTAATGTTTTCTCAGTAATGTCCACTCGGTCAACTTCTGTTTCTTCTGTGGTGACAACTACTTCCTCCTGTTTTACAGATGCTTTTATTTCAGCATCTTCTGTGGTGACAATTTTCACATCTTCAATTTTAGAAATGTCTTCTACAGAAAGCGAAGTTTCTACTGCCTCTAGAGTTTTCTCAGTAATGTCCACTTGGTCAACTTCTTTTTCTTGTGTGGTGACAACAATTTCCTCTTTTTGGACAGACAACCTTATTTCAGTATCTTCTGCTGGTGCAATATTCACTTCCTCTTCCGTCTTAGAAATATCTTCTACAGACAATGATGTTTCTATTGTCTCATCTGATGTGACTGCAATTTTAGTTTGACTAATAACAGTGTATTGTGTAGTTTCAACTCTTTCCACCTGTTGGACAGATACTTTTATTTCAGCATCTTCTGTGGTGTCAATTTTTACATCTTCAATTTTAGAAATGTCTTCTACAGAAAGCGATGTTTCTACTGCCTCTAGTGTTTTCTCAGTAATGTCCACTTGGTCAACTTCTGTTTCTTCTGTGGTGACAACTACTTCTTCCTGTTGGACAGATACTTTTATTTCAGCATCTTCTGTGCTAACAATTTTCACATCTTCAATTTTAGAAATGTCTTCTACAGAAAGCGAAGTTTCTACTGGCTCTAGAGTTTTCTCAGTAATGTCCACTTGGTCAACTTCTTTTTCTTGTGTGGTGACAACAATTTCCTCTTTTTGGACAGACAACCTTATTTCAGTATCTTCTGCTGGTGCAATTTTCACTTCCTCTTCCGTCTTAGAAATATCTTCTACAGACAATGATGTTTCTTTTGTCTGTTCTGATGTGACAGCAATTTTAGTTTGACTAATAACAGTGTATTGTGTAGTTTCAACTCTTTCCACCTGTTGGACAGATACTTTTATTTCAGCATCTTCTGTGGTGTCAATTTTTACATCTTCAATTTTAGAAATGTCTTCTACAGAAAGTGATGTTTCTACTGCCTCTAGTGTTTTCTCAGTAGTGTCCACTTGGTCAACTTCTGTTTCTTCTGTGGTGACAAGTACTTCCTCCTGTTTTATAGATACTTTTATTTCAGCTTCTTCTTTGGTGTCAAGTTTTACATCTTCAATTTTAGAAATGTCTTCTACAGAAAGCGATGTTTCTACTGCCTCTAGTGTTTTCTCAGTAATGTCCACTTGGTCAACTTCTGTTTCTTCTGTGGTGAAAACTACTTCCTCCTGTTGGACAGATACTTTTATTTCAGCATCTTCTGTGGTGTCAAGTTTTACATCTTCAATTTTAGAAATGTCTTCTACAGAAAGCGAAGTTTCTACTGCCTCTAGAGTTTTCTCAGTAATGTCCACTTGGTCAACTTCTTTTTCTTGTGTGGTGACAACAATTTCCTCTTTTTGGACAGACAACCTTATTTCAGTATCTTCTGCTGGTGCAATTTTCACTTCCTCTTCCGTCTTAGAAATATCTTCTACAG
Organism: Anomaloglossus baeobatrachus; assembly: GCF_048569485.1. Classification (NCBI taxonomy): domain Eukaryota; kingdom Metazoa; phylum Chordata; class Amphibia; order Anura; family Aromobatidae; genus Anomaloglossus; species Anomaloglossus baeobatrachus. The sequence goes on along the minus strand of NC_134364.1, from coordinate 59,023,253 downwards.
ACAATGATGTTTCTATTGTCTTTTCTGATGTGACAGCAATTTTAGTTTGACTAATAACAGTGTATTGTGTAGTTTCAACTCTTTCCTCCTGTTGGACAGATACTTTTATTTCAGCATCTTCTGTGGTGTCAATTTTTACATCTTCAATTTTAGAAATGTCTTCTACAGAAAGCGAAGTTTCTACTGCCTCTAGTGTTTTCTCAGTAATGACCACTCGGTCAACTTCTGTTTCTTCTGTGGTGACAACTACTTCCTCCTGTTGGACAGATACTTTTATTTCAGCATCTTCTGTGGTGACAATTTTCACATCTTCAATTTTAATAATGTCTTCTACAGAAAGCGAAGTTTCTACTGGCTCTAGAGTTTTCTCAGTAATGTCCACTTGGTCAACTTCTTTTTCTTGTGTGGTGACAACAATTTCCTCTTTTTGGACAGATAACCTTATTTCGGTATCTTCTGCTGGTGCAATTTTCACTTCCTCTTCCGTCTTAGAAATATCTTCTACAGACAATGATGTTTCTTTTGTCTCTTCTGATGTGACAGCAATTTTAGTTTGACTAATAACAGTGTATTGTGTAGTTTCAACTCTTTCCACCTGTTGGACAGATACTTTTATTTCAGCATCTTCTGTGGTGTCAAGTTTTACATCTTCAATTTTAGAAATGTCTTCTACAGAAAGCGATGTTTCTACTGCCTCTAGTGTTTTCTCAGTAATGTCCACTTGGTTAACTTCTGTTTCTTCTGTGGTGACAACTACTTCCTCCTGTTTTACAGATGCTTTTATTTCAGCATCTTCTGTGGTGACAATTTTCACATCTTCAATTTTAGAAATGTCTTCTACAGAAAGCGAAGTTTCTACTGCCTCTAGAGTTTTCTCAGTAATGTCCACTTGGTCAACTTCTTTTTCTTGTGTGGTGACAACAATTTCCTCTTTTTGGACAGACAACCTTATTTCAGTATCTTCTGCTGGTGCAATTTTCACTTCCTCTTCCGTCTTAGAAATATCTTCTACAGACAATGATGTTTCTATTGTCTCATCTGATGTGACTGCAATTTTAGTTTGACTAATAACAGTGTATTGTGTAGTTTCAACTCTTTCCACCTGTTGGACAGATACTTTTATTTCAGCATCTTCTGTGGTGTCAATTTTTACATCTTCAATTTTAGAAATGTCTTCTACAGAAAGCGATGTTTCTACTGCCTCTAGTGTTTTCTCAGTAATGTCCACTTGGTCAACTTCTGTTTCTTCTGTGGTGACAACTACTTCTTCCTGTTGGACAGATACTTTTATTTCAGCATCTTCTGTGCTAACAATTTTCACATCTTCAATTTTAGAAATGTCTTCTACAGAAAGCGAAGTTTCTACTGCCTCTAGTGTTTTCTCAGTAATGTCCACTTGGTCAACTTCTGTTTCTTCTGTGGTGACAACTACTTCCTCCTGTTGGACAGATACTTTTATTTCAGCATCTTCTGTGGTGATAATTTTCACATCTTTAATTTTAGAAACGTCTTCTACAGAAAGCGATGTTTCTACTGCCTCTAGAGTTTTCTCAGTAATGTCCACTTGGTCAACTTTTTTTTCTTGTGTGGTGACAACAATTTCCTCTTTTTGGACAGACAACCTTATTTCAGTATCTTCTGCTGGTGCAATTTTCACTTCCTCTTCCATCTTAGAAATATCTTCTTCAGACAATGATGTTTCTATTGTCTCTTCTGATGTGACAGCAATTTTAGTTTGACTAATAACAGTGTATTGTGTAGTTTCAACTCTTTCCTCCTGTTGGACAGATACTTTTATTTCAGCATCTTCTGTGGTGTCAAGTTTTACATCTTCAATTTTAGAAATGTCTTCTACAGAAAGCAATGTTTCAACTGCCTCTAGTGTTTTCTCAGTAATGTCCACTTGGTCAACTTCTTTTTCTTGTGTGGTGACAACAATTTCCTCCTGTTGGACAGATACTTTTATTTCAGCATCTTCTGTGGTGACAATTTTCACATCTTCAATTTTAATAATGTCTTCTACCGAAAGCGAAGTTTCTACTGGCTCTAGAGTTTTCTCAGTAATGTCCACTTGGTCAACTTCTTTTTCTTGTGTGGTGACAACAATTTCCTCTTTTTGGACAGACAACCTTATTTCAGTATCTTCTGCTGGTGCAATTTTCACTTCCTCTTCCGTCTTAGAAATATCTTCTACAGACAATGATGTTTCTTTTGTCTCTTCTGATGTGACAGCAATTTTAGTTTGACTAATAACAGTGTATTGTGTAGTTTCAACTCTTTCCACCTGTTGGACAGATACTTTTATTTCAGCATCTTCTGTGGTGTCAATTTTTACATCTTCAATTTTAGAAATGTCTTCTACAGAAAGCGATGTTTCTACTGCCTCTAGTGTTTTCTCAGTAATGTCCACTTGGTCAACTTCTGTTTCTTCTGTGGTGACAACTACTTCCTCCTGTTGGACAGATACTTTTATTTCAGCATCTTCTGTGGTGATAATTTTCACATCTTTAATTTTAGAAACGTCTTCTACAGAAAGCGATGTTTCTACTGCCTCTAGAGTTTTCTCAGTAATGTCCACTTGGTCAACTTCTTTTTCTTGTGTGTTGACAACAATTTCATCTTTTCGGACAGACAACCTTATTTCAGTATCTTCTGCTGGTGCAATTTTCACTTCCTCTTCCGTCTTAGAAATATCTTCTACAGACAATGATGTTTCTATTGTCTCTTCTGATGTGACAGCAATTTTAGTTTGACTAATAACAGTGTATTGTGTAGTTTCAACTCTTTCCTCCTGTTGGACAGATACTTTTATTTCAGCATCTTCTGTGAGGACAATTTTCACATCTTCAATTTTAGAAATGTCTTCTACAGAAAGCAAAGTTTCTACTGCCTCTAGAGTTTTCTCAGTAATGTCCACTTGGTCAACTTCTTTTTCTTGTGTGGTGACAACAATTTCCTCTTTTTGGACAGACAACCTTATTTCAGTATCTTCTGCTGGTGCAATTTTCAGTTCCTCTTCCGTCTTAGAAATATCTTCTATAGACAATGATGTTTCTATTGTTTCTTCTGATGTCACAGAAATTTTACCTTGACTAGTAACTGTGTATTGTGTAGTTTCAACTCTTTCCACCTGTTGGACAAATAATTTTATTTCAGCATCTTCTGTGGTGTCAATTTTTACATCTTCAATTTTAGAAATGTCTTCTACAGAAAGCGATGTTTCTACTGCCTCTAGTGTTTTCTCAGTAATGTCCACTTGGTCAACTTCTGTTTCTTCTGTGGTGACAACTACTTCCTCCTGTTGGACAGATACTTTTATTTCAGCATCTTCTGTGGTGATAATTTTCACATCTTTAATTTTAGAAACGTCTTCTACAGAAAGCGATGTTTCTACTGCCTCTAGAGTTTTCTCAGTAATGTCCACTTGGTCAACTTCTTTTTCTTGTGTGTTGACAACAATTTCCTCATTTTGGACAGACAACCTTATTTCAGTATCTTCTGCTGGTGCAATTTTCACTTCCTCTTCCGTCTTAGAAATATCTTCTACAGACAATGATGTTTCTATTGTCTCTTCTGATGTGACAGCAATTTTAGTTTGACTAATAACAGTGTATTGTGTAGTTTCAACTCTTTCCACCTGTTGGACAGATACTTTTATTTCAGCATCTTCTGTGGTGTCAATTTTTACATCTTCAATTTTAGAAATGTCTTCTACAGAAAGCGAAGTTTCTACTGCCTCTAGTGTTTTCTCAGTAATGTCCACTCGGTCAACTTCTGTTTCTTCTGTGGTGACAACTACTTCCTCCTGTTGGACAGATACTTTTATTTCAGCATCTTCTGTGGTGACAATTTTCACATCTTCAATTTTAATAATGTCTTCTACAGAAAGCGAAGTTTCTACTGGCTCTAGAGTTTTCTCAGTAATGTCCACTTGGTCAACTTCTTTTTCTTGTGTGGTGACAACAATTTCCTCTTTTTGGACAGACAACCTTATTTCGGTATCTTCTGCTGGTGCAATTTTCACTTCCTCTTCCGTCTTAGAAATATCTTCTACAGACAATGATGTTTCTTTTGTCTCTTCTGATGTGACAGCAATTTTAGTTTGACTAATAACAGTGTATTGTGTAGTTTCAACTCTTTCCACCTGTTGGACAGATACTTTTATTTCAGCATCTTCTGTGGTGTCAAGTTTTACATCTTCAATTTTAGAAATGTCTTCTACAGAAAGCGATGTTTCTACTGCCTCTAGTGTTTTCTCAGTAATGTCCACTTGGTCAACTTCTGTTTCTTCTGTGGTGACAACTACTTCCTCCTGTTTTACAGATGCTTTTATTTCAGCATCTTCTGTGGTGACAATTTTCACATCTTCAATTTTAGAAATGTCTTCTACAGAAAGCGAAGTTTCTACTGCCTCTAGAGTTTTCTCAGTAATGTCCACTTGGTCAACTTCTTTTTCTTGTGTGGTGACAACAATTTCCTCTTTTTGGACAGACAACCTTATTTCAGTATCTTCTGCTGGTGCAATTTTCACTTCCTCTTCCGTCTTAGAAATATCTTCTACAGACAATGATGTTTCTATTGTCTCATCTGATGTGACTGCAATTTTAGTTTGACTAATAACAGTGTATTGTGTAGTTTCAACTCTTTCCACCTGTTGGACAGATACTTTTATTTCAGCATCTTCTGTGGTGTCAATTTTTACATCTTCAATTTTAGAAATGTCTTCTACAGAAAGCGATGTTTCTACTGCCTCTAGTGTTTTCTCAGTAATGTCCACTTGGTCAACTTCTGTTTCTTCTGTGGTGACAACTACTTCTTCCTGTTGGACAGATACTTTTATTTCAGCATCTTCTGTGCTAACAATTTTCACATCTTCAATTTTAGAAATGTCTTCTACAGAAAGCGAAGTTTCTACTGGCTCTAGAGTTTTCTCAGTAATGTCCACTTGGTCAACTTCTTTTTCTTGTGTGGTGACAACAATTTCCTCTTTTTGGACAGACAACCTTATTTCAGTATCTTCTGCTGGTGCAATTTTCACTTCCTCTTCCGTCTTAGAAATATCTTCTACAGACAATGATGTTTCTATTGTCTCATCTGATGTGACTGCAATTTTAGTTTGACTAATAACAGTGTATTGTGTAGTTTCAACTCTTTCCACCTGTTGGACAGATACTTTTATTTCAGCATCTTCTGTGGTGACAATTTTCACATCTTCAATTTTAGAAATGTCTTCTACAGAAAGCGATGTTTCTACTGCCTCTAGTGTTTTCTCAGTTGTATCCACTTGGTCAACTTCTGTTTCTTCTGTGGTGACAACTACTTCCTCCTGTTTTACAGATGCTTTTATTTCAGCATCTTCTGTGGTGACAATTTTCACATCTTCAATTTTAGAAATGTCTTCTATAGAAAGCAAAGTTTCTACTGCCTCTAGAGTTTTCTCAGTAATCTCCACTTGGTCGACTTCTTTTTCTTGTGTGGTGACAACAATTTCCTCTTTTTGGACAGACAACCTTATTTCAGTATCTTCTGCTGGTGCAATTTTCACTTCCTCTTCCGTCTTAGAAATATCTTCTACAGACAATGATGTTTCTATTGTCTCATCTGATGTGACAGCAATTTTAGTTTGACTAATAACAGTGTATTGTGTAGTTTCAACTCTTTCCACCTGTTCAACAGATACTTTTATTTCAGCATCTTCTGTGGTGTCAATTTTTACATCTTCAATTTTAGAAATGTCTTCTACAGAAAGCGATGTTTCTACTGCCTCTAGTGTTTTCTCAGTAATGTCCACTTGGTCAACTTCTGTTTCTTCTGTGGTGACAACTACTTCCTCCTGTTGGACAGATACTTTTATTTCAGCATCTTCTGTGGTGATAATTTTTACATCTTCAATTTTAGAAATGTCTTCTACAGAAAGTGATGTTTCTACTGCCTCTAGTGTTTTCTCAGTAGTGTCCACTTGGTCAACTTCTGTTTCTTCTGTGGTGACAAGTACTTCCTCCTGTTTTATAGATACTTTTATTTCAGCATCTTCTGTGGTGTCAATTTTTACATCTTCAATTTTAGAAATGTCTTCTACAGAAAGCGATGTTTCTACTGCCTCTAGTGTTTTCTCAGTAATGTCCACTTGGTCAACTTCTGTTTCTTCTGTGGTGACAACTACTTCCTCCTGTTGGACAGATACTTTTATTTCAGCATCTTCTGTGGTGATAATTTTCACATCTTTAATTTTAGAAACGTCTTCTACAGAAAGCGATGTTTCTACTGCCTCTAGAGTTTTCTCAGTAATGTCCACTTGGTCAACTTCTTTTTCTTGTGTGGTGACAACAATTTCCTCTTTTTGGACAGATAACTTTATTTCAGTATCTTCTGCTTCTACAATTTTCACTTCCTCTTCCGTCTTAGAAATATCTTCTACAGACAATGATGTTTCTGTTGTCTTTTCTGATGTGACAGAAATTTTAGTTTGACTACTAACTGTGTATTGTGTAGTTTCAACTCTTTCCACCTGTTGGACAGATACTTTTATTTCAGCATCTTCTGTGGTGACAATTTTCACATCTTCAATTTTAGAAATGTCTTCTACAGAAAGCGATGTTTCTACTGCCTCTAGTGTTTTCTCAGTAGTGTCCACTTGGTCAACTTCTGTTTCTTGAGTAGTGACAATTTCCTCTTTTTGGACAGACAACTTTATTTCAGTATCTTCTGCTGGTGCAATTTTCACTTCCTCTTCCGTCTTAGAAATATCTTCTACAGACAATGATGTTTCTATTGTCTCATCTGATGTGACTGCAATTTTAGTTTGACTAATAACAGTGTATTGTGTAGTTTCAACTCTTTCCACCTGTTGGACAGATACTTTTATTTCAGCATCTTCTGTGGTGTCAATTTTTACATCTTCAATTTTAGAAATGTCTTCTACAGAAAGTGATGTTTCTACTGCCTCTAGTGTTTTCTCAGTAGTGTCCACTTGGTCAACTTCTGTTTCTTCTGTGGTGACAAGTACTTCCTCCTGTTTTATAGATACTTTTATTTCAGCTTCTTCTGTGGTGTCAAGTTTTACATCTTCAATTTTAGAAATGTCTTCTACAGAAAGCAATGTTTCTACTGCCTCTAGTGTTTTCTCAGTAATGTCCACTTGGTCAACTTCTGTTTCTTCTGTGGTGAAAACTACTTCCTCCTGTTGGACAGATACTTTTATTTCAGCATCTTCTGTGGTGTCAAGTTTTACATCTTCAATTTTAGAAATGTCTTCTACAGAAAGCGAAGTTTCTACCTCCTCTAGAGTTTTCTCAGTAATGTCCACTTGGTCAACTTCTTTTTCTTGTGTGGTGACAACAATTTCCTCTTTTTGGACAGACAACCTTATTTCAGTATCTTCTGCTGGTGCAATTTTCACTTCCTCTTCCGTCTTAGAAATATCTTCTACAGACAATGATGTTTCTATTGTCTCTTCTGATGTGACAGCAATTTTAGTTTGACTAATAACAGTGTATTGTGTAGTTTCAACTCTTTCCTCCTGTTGGACAGATACTTTTATTTCAGCATCTTCTGTGGTGACAATTTTCACATCTTCAATTTTAGAAATGTCTTCTACAGAAAGCGAAGTTTCTACTGCCTCTAGTGTTTTCTCAGTAATGTCCACTTGGTCAACTTCTGTTTCTTCTGTGGTGACAACTACTTCCTCCTGTTGGACAGCTACTTTTATTTCAGCATCTTCTGTGGTGATAATTTTCACATCTTTAATTTTAGAAACGTCTTCTACAGAAAGCGATGTTTCTACTGCCTCTAGAGTTTTCTCAGTAATGTCCACTTGGTCAACTTTTTTTTCTTGTGTGGTGACAACAATTTCCTCTTTTTGGACAGACAACCTTATTTCAGTATCTTCTGCTGGTGCAATTTTCACTTCCTCTTCCATCTTAGAAATATCTTCTTCAGACAATGATGTTTCTATTGTCTCTTCTGATGTGACAGCAATTTTAGTTTGACTAATAACAGTGTATTGTGTAGTTTCAACTCTTTCCTCCTGTTGGACAGATACTTTTATTTCAGCATCTTCTGTGGTGTCAAGTTTTACATCTTCAATTTTAGAAATGTCTTCTACAGAAAGCAATGTTTCAACTGCCTCTAGTGTTTTCTCAGTAATGTCCACTTGGTCAACTACTTTTTCTTGTGTGGTGACAAAAATTTCCTCTTTTTGGACAGACAACTTCATTTCAGTAACTTCTGCTGGTGCAATTTTCACTTCCTCTTCCGTCTTAGAAATATCTTCTTCAGACAATGATGTTTCTATTGTCTCTTCTGATGTGACAGCAATTTTAGTTTGACTAATAACAGTGTATTGTGTAGTTTCAACTCTTTCCACCTGTTGGACAGATACTTTTATTTCAGCATCTTCTGTGGTGTCAAGTTTTACATCTTCAATTTTAGAAATGTCTTCTACAGAAAGCGATGTTTCTACTGCCTCTAGTGTTTTCTCAGTAATGTCCACTTGGTCAACTTCTGTTTCTTCTGTGGTGTCAACTACTTCCTCCTGTTTTACAGATGCTTTTATTTCAGCATCTTCTGTGGTGACAATTTTCACATCTTCAATTTTAGAAATGTCTTCTACAGAAAGCGAAGTTTCTACTGCCTCTAGAGTTTTCTCAGTAATGTCCACTTGGTCAACTTCTTTTTCTTGTGTGGTGACAACAATTTCCTCTTTTTGGACAGACAACCTTATTTCAGTATCCTCTGCTGGTGCAATTTTCACTTCCTCTTCCGTCTTAGAAATATCTTCTACAGACAATGATGTTTCTATTGTCTCATCTGATGTGACTGCAATTTTAGTTTGACTAATAACAGTGTATTGTGTAGTTTCAACTCTTTCCACCTGTTGGACAGATACTTTTATTTCAGCATCTTCTGTGGTGTCAATTTTTACATCTTCAATTTTAGAAATGTCTTCTACAGAAAGCGATGTTTCTACTGCCTCTAGTGTTTTCTCAGTAATGTCCACTTGGTCAACTTCTGTTTCTTCTGTGGTGACAACTACTTCCTCCTGTTGGACAGATACTTTTATTTCAGCATCTTCTGTGGTGACAATTTTCACATCTTCAATTTTAATAATGTCTTCTACCGAAAGCGAAGTTTCTACTGGCTCTAGAGTTTTCTCAGTAATGTCCACTTGGTCAACTTCTTTTTCATGTGTGGTGACAACAATTTCCTCTTTTTGGACAGACAACCTTATTTCAGTATCTTCTGCTGGTGCAATTTTCACTTCCTCTTCCGTCTTAGAAATATCTTCTACAGACAATGATGTTTCTTTTGTCTCTTCTGATGTGACAGCAATTTTAGTTTGACTAATAACAGTGTATTGTGTAGTTTCAACTCTTTCCACCTGTTGGACAGATACTTTTATTTCAGCATCTTCTGTGGTGTCAAGTTTTACATCTTCAATTTTAGAAATGTCTTCTACAGAAAGCGATGTTTCTACTGCCTCTAGTGTTTTCTCGGTAATGTCCACTTGGTCAACTTCTGTTTCTTCTGTGGTGACAACTACTTCCTCCTGTTTTACAGATGCTTTTATTTCAGCATCTTCTGTGGTGACAATTTTCACATCTTCAATTTTAGAAATGTCTTCTACAGAAAGCGAAGTTTCTACTGCCTCTAGAGTTTTCTCAGTAATGTTCACTTGGTCAACTTCTTTTTCTTGTGTGGTGACAACAATTTCCTCTTTTTGGACAGACAACCTTATTTCAGTATCTTCTGCTGGTGCAATTTTCACTTCCTCTTCTGTCTTAGAAATATCTTCTACAGACAATGATGTTTCTATTGTCTCATCTGATGTGACTGCAATTTTAGTTTGACTAATAACAGTGTATTGTGTAGTTTCAACTCTTTCCACCTGTTGGACAGATACTTTTATTTCAGCATCTTCTGTGGTGTCAAGTTTTACATCTTCAATTTTAGAAATGTCTTCTACAGAAAGCGATGTTTCTACTGCCTCTAGTGTTTTCTCAGTAATGTCCACTTGGTCAACTACTTTTTCTTGTGTGGTGACAAAAATTTCCTCTTTTTGGACAGACAACTTCATTTCAGTATCTTCTGCTGGTGCAATTTTCACTTCCTCTTCCGTCTTAGAAATATCTTCTTCAGACAATGATGTTTCTATTGTCTCTTCTGATGTGACAGCAATTTTAGTTTGACTAATAACAGTGTATTGTGTAGTTTCAACTCTTTCCACCTGTTGGACAGATACTTTTATTTCAGCATCTTCTGTGGTGTCAAGTTTTACATCTTCAATTTTAGAAATGTCTTCTACAGAAAGCGATGTTTCTACTGCCTCTAGTGTTTTCTCAGTAATGTCCACTTGGTCAACTTCTGTTTCTTCTGTGGTGTCAACTACTTCCTCCTGTTTTACAGATGCTTTTATTTCAGCATCTTCTGTGGTGACAATTTTCACATCTTCAATTTTAGAAATGTCTTCTACAGAAAGCGAAGTTTCTACTGCCTCTAGAGTTTTCTCAGTAATGTCCACTTGGTCAACTTCTTTTTCTTGTGTGGTGACAGCAATTTCCTCCTTTTGGACAGACAACCTTATTTCAGTATCTTCTGCTGGTGCAATTTTCACTTCCTCTTCCGTCTTAGAAATATCTTCTACAGACAATGATGTTTCTATTGTCTCATCTGATGTGACTGCAATTTTAGTTTGACTAATAACAGTGTATTGTGTAGTTTCAACTCTTTCCACCTGTTGGACAGATACTTTTATTTCAGCATCTTCTGTGGTGTCAATTTTTACATCTTCAATTTTAGAAATGTCTTCTACAGAAAGCGATGTTTCTACTGCCTCTAGTGTTTTCTCAGTAATGTCCACTTGGTCAACTTCTGTTTCTTCTGTGGTGACAACTACTTCCTCCTGTTGGACAGATACTTTTATTTCAGCATCTTCTGTGGTGACAATTTTCACATCTTCAATTTTAATAATGTCTTCTACCGAAAGCGAAGTTTCTACTGGCTCTAGAGTTTTCTCAGTAATGTCCACTTGGTCAACTTCTTTTTCATGTGTGGTGACAACAATTTCCTCTTTTTGGACAGACAACCTTATTTCAGTATCTTCTGCTGGTGCAATTTTCACTTCCTCTTCCGTCTTAGAAATATCTTCTACAGACAATGATGTTTCTTTTGTCTCTTCTGATGTGACAGCAATTTTAGTTTGACTAATAACAGTGTATTGTGTAGTTTCAACTCTTTCCACCTGTTGGACAGATACTTTTATTTCAGCATCTTCTGTGGTGTCAAGTTTTACATCTTCAATTTTAGAAATGTCTTCTACAGAAAGCGATGTTTCTACTGCCTCTAGTGTTTTCTCGGTAATGTCCACTTGGTCAACTTCTGTTTCTTCTGTGGTGACAACTACTTCCTCCTGTTTTACAGATGCTTTTATTTCAGCATCTTCTGTGGTGACAATTTTCACATCTTCAATTTTAGAAATGTCTTCTACAGAAAGCGAAGTTTCTACTGCCTCTAGAGTTTTCTCAGTAATGTTCACTTGGTCAACTTCTTTTTCTTGTGTGGTGACAACAATTTCCTCTTTTTGGACAGACAACCTTATTTCAGTATCTTCTGCTGGTGCAATTTTCACTTCCTCTTCTGTCTTAGAAATATCTTCTACAGACAATGATGTTTCTATTGTCTCATCTGATGTGACTGCAATTTTAGTTTGACTAATAACAGTGTATTGTGTAGTTTCAACTCTTTCCACCTGTTGGACAGATACTTTTATTTCAGCATCTTCTGTGGTGTCAAGTTTTACATCTTCAATTTTAGAAATGTCTTCTACAGAAAGCGATGTTTCTACTGCCTCTAGTGTTTTCTCAGTAATGTCCACTTGGTCAACTTCTGTTTCTTCTGTGGTGACAACTACTTCTTCCTGTTGGACAGATACTTTTATTTCAGCATCTTCTGTGCTAACAATTTTCACATCTTCAATTTTAGAAATGTCTTCTACAGAAAGCAAAGTTTCTACTGGCTCTAGAGTTTTCTCAGTAATGTCCACTTGGTCAACTTCTTTTTCTTGTGTGGTGACAACAATTTCCTCTTTTTGGACAGACAACCTTATTTCAGTATCTTCTGCTGGTGCAATTTTCACTTCCTCTTCCGTCTTAGAAATATCTTCTACAGACAATGATGTTTCTTTTGTCTGTTCTGATGTGACAGCAATTTTAGTTTGACTAATAACAGTGTATTGTGTAGTTTCAACTCTTTCCACCTGTTGGACAGATACTTTTTTTTCAGCATCTTCTGTGGTGTCAATTTTTACATCTTCAATTTTAGAAATGTCTTCTACAGAAAGCGATGTTTCTACTGCCTCTAGTGTTTTCTCAGTTGTATCCACTTGGTCAACTTCTGTTTCTTCTGTGGTGACAACTACTTCCTCCTGTTTTACAGATGCTTTTATTTCAGCATCTTCTGTGGTGACAATTTTCACATCTTCAATTTTAGAAATGTCTTCTATAGAAAGCAAAGTTTCTACTGCCTCTAGAGTTTTCTCAGTAATCTCCACTTGGTCGACTTCTTTTTCTTGTGTGGTGACAACAATTTCCTCTTTTTGGACAGACAACCTTATTTCAGTATCTTCTGCTGGTGCAATTTTCACTTCCTCTTCCGTCTTAGAAATATCTTCTACAGACAATGATGTTTCTATTGTCTCATCTGATGTGACAGCAATTTTAGTTTGACTAATAACAGTGTATTGTGTAGTTTCAACTCTTTCCACCTGTTCAACAGATACTTTTATTTCAGCATCTTCTGTGGTGTCAATTTTTACATCTTCAATTTTAGAAATGTCTTCTACAGAAAGCGATGTTTCTACTGCCTCTAGTGTTTTCTCAGTAATGTCCACTTGGTCAACTTCTGTTTCTTCTGTGGTGACAACTACTTCCTCCTGTTGGACAGATACTTTTATTTCAGCATCTTCTGTGGTGATAATTTTTACATCTTCAATTTTAGAAATGTCTTCTACAGAAAGTGATGTTTCTACTGCCTCTAGTGTTTTCTCAGTAGTGTCCACTTGGTCAACTTCTGTTTCTTCTGTGGTGACAAGTACTTCCTCCTGTTTTATAGATACTTTTATTTCAGCATCTTCTGTGGTGTCAATTTTTACATCTTCAATTTTAGAAATGTCTTCTACAGAAAGCGATGTTTCTACTGCCTCTAGTGTTTTCTCAGTAATGTCCACTTGGTCAACTTCTGTTTCTTCTGTGGTGACAACTACTTCCTCCTGTTGGACAGATACTTTTATTTCAGCATCTTCTGTGGTGATAATTTTCACATCTTTAATTTTAGAAACGTCTTCTACAGAAAGCGATGTTTCTACTGCCTCTAGAGTTTTCTCAGTAATGTCCACTTGGTCAACTTCTTTTTCTTGTGTGGTGACAACAATTTCCTCTTTTTGGACAGATAACTTTTTTTCAGTATCTTCTGCTTCTACAATTTTCACTTCCTCTTCCGTCTTAGAAATATCTTCTACAGACAATGATGTTTCTGTTGTCTTTTCTGATGTGACAGAAATTTTAGTTTGACTACTAACTGTGTATTGTGTAGTTTCAACTCTTTCCACCTGTTGGACAGATACTTTTATTTCAGCATCTTCTGTGGTGACAATTTTCACATCTTCAATTTTAGAAATGTCTTCTACAGAAAGCGATGTTTCTACTGCCTCTAGTGTTTTCTCAGTAGTGTCCACTTGGTCAACTTCTGTTTCTTGAGTAGTGACAATTTCCTCTTTTTGGACAGACAACTTTATTTCAGTATCTTCTGCTGGTGCAATTTTCACTTCCTCTTCCGTCTTAGAAATATCTTCTACAGACAATGATGTTTCTATTGTCTCATCTGATGTGACTGCAATTTTAGTTTGACTAATAACAGTGTATTGTGTAGTTTCAACTCTTTCCACCTGTTGGACAGATACTTTTATTTCAGCATCTTCTGTGGTGTCAATTTTTACATCTTCAATTTTAGAAATGTCTTCTACAGAAAGCGATGTTTCTACTGCCTCTAGTGTTTTCTCAGTAATGTCCACTTGGTCAACTTCTGTTTCTTCTGTGGTGACAACTACTTCTTCCTGTTGGACAGATACTTTTATTTCAGCATCTTCTGTGGTGACAATTTTCACATCTTCAATTTTAGAAATGTCTTCTACAGAAAGCGAAGTTTCTACTGGCTCTAGAGTTTTCTCAGTAATGTCCACTTGGTCAACTTCTTTTTCTTGTGTGGTGACAACAATTTCCTCTTTTTGGACAGACAACCTTATTTCAGTATCTTCTGCTGGTGCAATTTTCACTTCCTCTTCCGTCTTAGAAATATCTTCTACAGACAATGATGTTTCTTTTGTCTGTTCTGATGTGACAGCAATTTTAGTTTGACTAATAACAGTGTATTGTGTAGTTTCAACTCTTTCCACCTGTTGGACAGATACTTTTATTTCAGCATCTTCTGTGGTGTCAATTTTTACATCTTCAATTTTAGAAATGTCTTCTACAGAAAGTGATGTTTCTACTGCCTCTAGTGTTTTCTCAGTAGTGTCCACTTGGTCAACTTCTGTTTCTTCTGTGGTGACAAGTACTTCCTCCTGTTTTATAGATACTTTTATTTCAGCTTCTTCTGTGGTGTCAAGTTTTACATCTTCAATTTTAGAAATGTCTTCTACAGAAAGCGATGTTTCTACTGCCTCTAGTGTTTTCTCAGTAATGTCCACTTGGTCAACTTCTGTTTCTTCTGTGGTGAAACTTACTTCCTCCTGTTGGACAGATACTTTTATTTCAGCATCTTCTGTGGTGTCAAGTTTTACATCTTCAATTTTAGAAATGTCTTCTACAGAAAGCGAAGTTTCTACCTCCTCTAGAGTTTTCTCAGTAATGTCCACTTGGTCAACTTCTTTTTCTTGTGTGGTGACAACAATTTCCTCTTTTTGGACAGACAACCTTATTTCAGTATCTTCTGCTGGTGCAATTTTCACTTCCTCTTCCGTCTTAGAAATATCTTCTACAGACAATGATGTTTCTATTGTCTCTTCTGATGTGACAGCAATTTTAGTTTGACTAATAACAGTGTATTGTGTAGTTTCAACTCTTTCCTCCTGTTGGACAGATACTTTTATTTCAGCATCTTCTGTGGTGACAATTTTCACATCTTCAATTTTAGAAATGTCTTCTACAGAAAGCGAAGTTTCTACTGCCTCTAGTGTTTTCTCAGTAATGTCCACTTGGTCAACTTCTGTTTCTTCTGTGGTGACAACTACTTCCTCCTGTTGGACAGCTACTTTTATTTCAGCATCTTCTGTGGTGATAATTTTCACATCTTTAATTTTAGAAACGTCTTCTACAGAAAGCGATGTTTCTACTGCCTCTAGAGTTTTCTCAGTAATGTCCACTTGGTCAACTTTTTTTTCTTGTGTGGTGACAACAATTTCCTCTTTTTGGACAGACAACCTTATTTCAGTATCTTCTGCTGGTGCAATTTTCACTTCCTCTTCCATCTTAGAAATATCTTCTTCAGACAATGATGTTTCTATTGTCTCTTCTGATGTGACAGCAATTTTAGTTTGACTAATAACAGTGTATTGTGTAGTTTCAACTCTTTCCTCCTGTTGGACAGATACTTTTATTTCAGCATCTTCTGTGGTGTCAAGTTTTACATCTTCAATTTTAGAAATGTCTTCTACAGAAAGCAATGTTTCAACTGCCTCTAGTGTTTTCTCAGTAATGTCCACTTGGTCAACTACTTTTTCTTGTGTGGTGACAAAAATTTCCTCTTTTTGGACAGACAACTTTATTTCAGTATCTTCTGCTGGTGCAATTTTCACTTCCTCTTCCGTCTTAGAAATATCTTCTTCAGACAATGATGTTTCTATTGTCTCTTCTGATGTGACAGCAATTTTAGTTTGACTAATAACAGTGTATTGTGTAGTTTCAACTCTTTCCACCTGTTGGACAGATACTTTTATTTCAGCATCTTCTGTGGTGTCAAGTTTTACATCTTCAATTTTAGAAATGTCTTCTACAGAAAGCGATGTTTCTACTGCCTCTAGTGTTTTCTCAGTAATGTCCACTTGGTCAACTTCTGTTTCTTCTGTGGTGTCAACTACTTCCTCCTGTTTTACAGATGCTTTTATTTCAGCATCTTCTGTGGTGACAATTTTCACATCTTCAATTTTAGAAATGTCTTCTACAGAAAGCGAAGTTTCTACTGCCTCTAGAGTTTTCTCAGTAATGTCCACTTGGTCAACTTCTTTTTCTTGTGTGGTGACAACAATTTCCTCTTTTTGGACAGACAACCTTATTTCAGTATCTTCTGCTGGTGCAATTTTCACTTCCTCTTCCGTCTTAGAAATATCTTCTACAGACAATGATGTTTCTTTTGTCTCTTCTGATGTGACAGCAATTTTAGTTTGACTAATAACAGTGTATTGTGTAGTTTCAACTCTTTCCACCTGTTGGACAGATACTTTTATTTCAGCATCTTCTGTGGTGTCAATTTTTACATCTTCAATTTTAGAAATGTCTTCTACAGAAAGCGATGTTTCTACTGCCTCTAGTGTTTTCTCAGTAATGTCCACTTGGTCAACTTCTGTTTCTTTTGTGGTGACAACTACTTCCTCCTGTTTTACAGATGCTTTTATTTCAGCATCTTCTGTGGTGACAATTTTCACATCTTCAATTTTAGAAATGTCTTCTACAGAAAGCAAAGTTTCTACTGCCTCTAGAGTTTTCTCAGTAATGTCCACTTGGTCAACTTCTTTTTCTTGTGTGGTGACAACAATTTCCTCTTTTTGGACAGACAACCTTATTTCAGTATCTTCTGCTGGTGCAATTTTCACTTCCTCTTCCATCTTAGAAATATCTTCTTCAGACAATGATGTTTCTATTGTCTCTTCTGATGTGACAGCAATTTTAGTTTGACTAATAACAGTGTATTGTGTAGTTTCAACTCTTTCCACCTGTTGGACAGATACTTTTATTTCAGCATCTTCTGTGGTGTCAATTTTTACATCTTCAATTTTAGAAATGTCTTCTACAGAAAGCGATGTTTCTACTGCCTCTAGTGTTTTCTCAGTAATGTCCACTTGGTCAACTTCTGTTTCTTTTGTGGTGACAACTACTTCCTCCTGTTTTACAGATGCTTTTATTTCAGCATCTTCTGTGGTGACAATTTTCACATCTTCAATTTTAGAAATGTCTTCTACAGAAAGCAAAGTTTCTACTGGCTCTAGAGTTTTCTCAGTAATGTCCACTTGGTCAACTTCTTTTTCTTGTGTGGTGACAACAATTTCCTCTTTTTGGACAGACAACCTTATTTCAGTATCTTCTGCTGGTGCAATTTTCACTTCCTCTTCCGTCTTAGAAATATCTTCTACAGACAATGATGTTTCTATTGTCTCATCTGATGTGACTGCAATTTTAGTTTGACTAATAACAGTGTATTGTGTAGTTTCAACTCTTTCCACCTGTTGGACAGATTTTTTTATTTCAGCATCTTCTGTGGTGTCAATTTTTACATCTTCAATTTTAGAAATGTCTTCTACAGAAAGCGATGTTTCTACTGCCTCTAGTGTTTTCTCAGTAATGTCCACTTGGTCAACTTCTGTTTCTTCTGTGGTGACAACTACTTCCTCCTGTTGGACAGATACTTTTATTTCAGCATCTTCTGTGGTGACAATTTTCACATCTTCAA
Source organism: Anomaloglossus baeobatrachus (assembly GCF_048569485.1). Classification (NCBI taxonomy): domain Eukaryota; kingdom Metazoa; phylum Chordata; class Amphibia; order Anura; family Aromobatidae; genus Anomaloglossus; species Anomaloglossus baeobatrachus. The sequence goes on along the minus strand of NC_134364.1, from coordinate 59,005,538 downwards.
TTTTAATAATGTCTTCTACCGAAAGCGAAGTTTCTACTGGCTCTAGAGTTTTCTCAGTAATGTCCACTTGGTCAACTTCTTTTTCTTGTGTGGTGACAACAATTTCCTCTTTTTGGACAGACAACCTTATTTCAGTATCTTCTGCTGGTGCAATTTTCACTTCCTCTTCCGTCTTAGAAATATCTTCTACAGACAATGATGTTTCTTTTGTCTCTTCTGATGTGACAGCAATTTTAGTTTGACTAATAACAGTGTATTGTGTAGTTTCAACTCTTTCCACCTGTTGGACAGATACTTTTATTTCAGCATCTTCTGTGGTGTCAATTTTTACATCTTCAATTTTAGAAATGTCTTCTACAGAAAGCGATGTTTCTACTGCCTCTAGTGTTTTCTCAGTAATGTCCACTTGGTCAACTTCTGTTTCTTTTGTGGTGACAACTACTTCCTCCTGTTTTACAGATGCTTTTATTTCAGCATCTTCTGTGGTGACAATTTTCACATCTTCAATTTTAGAAATGTCTTCTACAGAAAGCAAAGTTTCTACTGCCTCTAGAGTTTTCTCAGTAATGTCCACTTGGTCAACTTCTTTTTCTTGTGTGGTGACAACAATTTCCTCTTTTTGGACAGATAACCTTATTTCAGTATCTTCTGCTGGTGCAATTTTCACTTCCTCTTCCATCTTAGAAATATCTTCTTCAGACAATGATGTTTCTATTGTCTCTTCTGATGTGACAGCAATTTTAGTTTGACTAATAACAGTGTATTGTGTAGTTTCAACTCTTTCCTCCTGTTGGACAGATACTTTTATTTCAGCATCTTCTGTGGTGTCAAGTTTTACATCTTCAATTTTAGAAATGTCTTCTACAGAAAGCAATGTTTCAACTGCCTCTAGTGTTTTCTCAGTAATGTCAACTTGGTCAACTTCTTTTTCTTGTGTGGTGACAAAAATTTCCTCTTTTTGGACAGACAACTTTATTTCAGTATCTTCTGCTGGTGCAATTTTCACTTCCTCTTCCGTCTTAGAAATATCTTCTTCAGACAATGATGTTTCTATTGTCTCTTCTGATGTGACAGCAATTTTAGTTTGACTAATAACAGTGTATTGTGTAGTTTCAACTCTTTCCACCTGTTGGACAGATACTTTTATTTCAGCATCTTCTGTGGTGTTAAGTTTTACATCTTCAATTTTAGAAATGTCTTCTACAGAAAGCGATGTTTCTACTGCCTCTAGTGTTTTCTCAGTAATGTCCACTTGGTCAACTTCTGTTTCTTCTGTGGTGTCAACTACTTCCTCCTGTTTTACAGATGCTTTTATTTCAGCATCTTCTGTGGTGACAATTTTCACATCTTCAATTTTAGAAATGTCTTCTACAGAAAGCGAAGTTTCTACTGCCTCTAGAGTTTTCTCAGTAATGTCCACTTGGTCAACTTCTTTTTCTTGTGTGGTGACAACAATTTCCTCTTTTTGGACAGACAACCTTATTTCAGTATCTTCTGCTGGTGCAATTTTCACTTCCACTTCCGTCTTAGAAATATCTTCTACAGACAATGATGTTTCTATTGTCTCATCTGATGTGACTGCAATTTTAGTTTGACTAATAACAGTGTATTGTGTAGTTTCAACTCTTTCCACCTGTTGGACAGATACTTTTATTTCAGCATCTTCTGTGGTGTCAATTTTTACATCTTCAATTTTAGAAATGTCTTCTACAGAAAGCGATGTTTCTACTGCCTCTAGTGTTTTCTCAGTAATGTCCACTTGGTCAACTTCTGTTTCTTCTGTGGTGACAACTACTTCCTCCTGTTGGACAGATACTTTTATTTCAGCATCTTCTGTGGTGACAATTTTCACATCTTCAATTTTAATAATGTCTTCTACCGAAAGCGAAGTTTCTACTGGCTCTAGAGTTTTCTCAGTAATGTCCACTTGGTCAACTTCTTTTTCTTGTGTGGTGACAACAATTTCCTCTTTTTGGACAGACAACCTTATTTCAGTATCTTCTGCTGGTGCAATTTTCACTTCCTCTTCCGTCTTAGATATATCTTCTTCAGACAATGATGTTTCTATTGTCTCTTCTGATGTGAGAGCAATTTTAGTTTGACTAATAACAGTGTATTGTGTAGTTTCAACTCTTTCCTCCTGTTGGACAGATACTTTTATTTCAGCATCTTCTGTGGGGACAATTTTCACATCTTCAATTTTAGAAATGTCTTCTACAGAAAGCAAAGTTTCTACTGCCTCTATAGTTTTCTCAGTAATGTCCACTTGGTCAACTTCTTTTTCTTGTGTGGTGACAACTACTTCCTCCTGTTTTACAGATGCTTTTATTTCAGCATCTTCTGTGGTGACAATTTTCACATCTTCAATTTTAGAAATGTCTTCTATAGAAAGCAAAGTTTCTACTGCCTCTAGAGTTTTCTCAGTAATCTCCACTTGGTCAACTTCTTTTTCTTGTGTGGTGACAACAATTTCCTCTTTTTGGACAGACAACCTTATTTCAGTATCTTCTGCTTGTGCAATTTTCACTTTCTCTTCCGTCTTAGAAATATCTTCTACAGACAATGATGTTTCTATTGTCTCATCTGATGTGACAGCAATTTTAGTTTGACTAATAACAGTGTATTGTGTAGTTTCAACTCTTTCCACCTGTTCAACAGATACTTTTATTTCAGCATCTTCTGTGGTGTCAATTTTTACATCTTCAATTTTAGAAATGTCTTCTACAGAAAGCGATGTTTCTACTGCCTCTAGTGTTTTCTCAGTAATGTCCACTTGGTCAACTTCTGTTTCTTCTGTGGTGACAACTACTTCCTCCTGTTGGACAGATACTTTTATTTCAGCATCTTCTGTGGTGATAATTTTTACATCTTCAATTTTAGAAATGTCTTCTACAGAAAGTGATGTTTCTACTGCCTCTAGTGTTTTCTCAGTAATGTCCACTTGGTCAACTTCTGTTTCTTCTGTGGTGACAACTACTTCCTCCTGTTGGACAGATACTTTTATTTCAGCATCTTCTGTGGTGATAATTTTCACATCTTTAATTTTAGAAACGTCTTCTACAGAAAGCGATGTTTCTACTGCCTCTAGAGTTTTCTCAGTAATGTCCACTTGGTCAACTTCTTTTTCTTTTGTGGTGACAACAATTTCCTCTTTTTGGACAGACAACTTTATTTCAGTATCTTCTGCTTCTACAATTTTCACTTCCTCTTCCGTCTTAGAAATATCTTCTACAGACAATGATGTTTCTGTTGTCTTTTCTGATGTGACAGAAATTTTAGTTTGACTACTAACTGTGTATTGTGTAGTTTCAACTCTTTTCACCTGTTGGACAGATACTTTTATTTCAGCATCTTCTGTGGTGACAATTTTCACATCTTCAATTTTAGAAATGTCTTCTACAGAAAGCGATGTTTCTACTGCCTCTAGTGTTTTCTCAGTAGTGTCCTCTTGGTCAACTTCTGTTTCTTGAGTAGTGACAATTTCCTCTTTTTGGACAGACAACTTTATTTCAGTATCTTCTGCTGGTGCAATTTTCACTTCCTCTTCCGGCTTAGAAATATCTTCTACAGACAATGATGTTTCTATTGTCTCTTTTGATATGACAGAAATTTTAGGTTGACTAGTACTTGTGTATTGTGTAGTTTCAACTCTTTCCACCTGTTGGACAGATACCTTTATTTCAGCATCTTCAGTGGTGACAATTTTCACATCTTCAACTTTAGAAATCTCTTCTACAGAAAGCGATGTTTCTACTGCCTCCAGTGTTTTCTCAGTAATGTCCACTTGGTCAACTTCTTTTTCTTGTGTAGTGACAACAATTTCCTCATTTTGGACAGACAACTTTATTTCAGTATCTTCTGCTTGTGCAATTTCCACTTCCTCTTCCGTCTTAGAAATGTCTTCTACAGACAATGATGTTTCTATTGTCTCTTCTGATGTGACAGAAATGTTAGCTTGACTAATAACTGTGTATTGTGTAGTTTCAACTCTTTCCTCCTGTTGGACAGATACCTTTATTTCAGCATCTTCTGTGGTGACAATTTTTACATCTTCAATTTTAGAAATGTCTTCTACAGAAAGCGATGTTTCTACTGCCTCTAGTGTTTTTTCAGTAATGTCCACTTGGTCAACTTCTTTTTCTTGTGTGGTGACAACTACTTCTTCCTGTTGGACAGATACTTTCATTTCAACATCTTCTGTGGTGATAATTTTCACATCTTTTATTTTAGAAACGTCTTGTATAGAAAGCGATGTTTCTACTGCCTCTAGTTTTTTCTCAGTAGTGTCCACTTGGTCAGCGTCCTTTTCTTGTGAGGTGACAATGATTTCTTTCTGATGATCAGCTTCCTTTATTTCAGCATCCTCTTTTTTAGCAGTCGTCACTTCCCTTTCAGTTTTATTGTGGTGTTGAACAAACTGCATGGTTTCAACTGTCTGTTCTGTTTTGACAGAAATGTCTTCTTGGCCCACATTTGTATATGGTCTGGTCACTTTGATATCCTCTGTGAGTACACATACCCTAATTTCATTATCAAGAGTGATTTCTTTGATCTGTTTTTCCAGATCTATACTTTTTGGTTGTGAGATTGATGAGTCCGAATATATTGATTTAATTGTTGTGTCTGTTTTAGAACTTGTTCCAGTCATTGTTTTCTCTATTTCAGTGGCTACTTGCTCAGTTTTTGTAACAATGTCTTCTTCTTGGGATGTTACCACAGAATCAATTCTCGAGTCTCCTTCAGCGGAGCTAAATAATGAGATCTTAGGGAACTTGATTGACGGCAATCTCCAAGTTGATGACTCTGTTTTTGTATCTGCCTCTTGTTCTTCAGGGTCCGACAGAAACATATCATCTTCTGTTTGCGTTCCTTCTTCACAGCGTTCGAGAACTATTTCAGTACTTTGAGACTCATAGTCTAATGTTGCACTTTTTTTGTTAATTTCCACATGTGTAAGAACCTCAGTTTGTATAATGGTTTCATTGATTTCGTGTGTAGAAATCTCTGTTTTATTGTCATCATCTGTTAAGGTAGTTTCTATTTTCTGATTGATGGATTCTTTTAGTTCAGCTTGTAGAGCTTCATTTTCAGTGTTATCCATTGATGGGATTATTTTGTCTGGCGTTGTTCCTGACAATGTTAAAATTGTTTCTTCCTCAGTGGTGATCTTTTCTTTTTGTACAAAGTCTTTTTTTGAAGATCTTCTGATGTCTTTTATGTCAAATATTTGTGACATGATTTCCTCATCATATATAGACGTATGTTCATCACCAATTGCTACTATATTTTTTGCCGTTTCCAAATGTGTTGAGTGTTTTTGCTTTTTCAAATCAGATTTTGTTGTTTCTTTCTCTATAGATGTATCTACTTCTGATCCAACACCCATGGGCAGATCGTTACATTTTTCTGAAGCTATACTTCTCATTGTAAATTCTTGCTTCTCATTTGTTTTTTCATCCTTTTGTGTCTTCTTTTTGCTCTTTTTAATATTTTTTGTCACTGTTGTGTAGTCATTGTCAATATCTGGTTGTGCAAATTTATCTGGATATTCGGTTGTTCTTGATGCATCATTTTGTCCCTTGTATGCCTTAAACCTTGGTAGTGAGATTTCAACTTTTGGTAACTTTTTGGATGTTTTTACTCTGTCCACAGTTTCTGGTTCAGCAATGGTAGTATCCTTTTGTTCTTTACTGATTATCTTTAAAATATCCTCTTGTACATCCACAATTTCTTCTTTTCTAGTCAGATGGTTCTCTGTACCTTCAGTCACTCTTTTTGTAAAAGAACCAAAAGAAGGTATTTTAAATTTGGGTATTTTTGGTAAAATTTCTCCATGTTCATCCTTAGTTTTACCATATTGTTTTTGATAGTCCAATTCTAAACTTGTTTTGTATTTGTCTTGTTCATCTAGTTTAGTCACATGCTCTTCAGAAGAAATGTCATACAGAGTTGTAAATTCATTGTATGCTTTATCAACTTCTGTCTTCGTAAAATCACTTACTGAGTCACTTAATGTGTTAATTCCATCATCAAATGACTCGGAATCTTCCAAGTCGAAGTTCGACAATTCGGTATCACCTACTGAAACCCTTTGTCGTTTACTTAAAAAAGAAGCATTGTTAGTTTCTGAGTAAGATTTTACATTGCCACCTATGGATAGATTGTTTTGACCCAGGTCAAAATTATTAATTTCTTTTTCTTCTGGATCTTTATGCATAGACGCTTTTATTGATTTTTCATCTATAGTAATGTTTCCATCTAGATTACGACTAAAAAATTCTGTTCTAGATTCACTAAGATTAAATTTCTGAGATGTTATAATTGTTGATTGGTCTAAAGGTACATATCTTTTAGGCAATATTTCAGATTTTTTGATTTTACTTCTTTCAACATCAAGTCCGTTATCACTGATCATTTCACTAAACTGATGTGTTTTATGAGTTTTAATTGGTTTTCTGTGTAATTTTGGCAATTTTGGCATTCTTATTAATGGCATTTGTAATTTCCATCCAGACAACTCTGGTCGCTGGAATGAAGGCCGTTCATCAGTTGACTCTATAACATTAACATGTTCTTCGGAAACCGCAAACGATGACTCTTGGAATATGGGTAATTGTAATTCTACAGATCTTCCCTTTTGATCAGATACTTTAAAGTTTGATTTGTCAATATCATCATGACCTTGCATTAAAGTAATATCATCACTTACTTTTTCTTTAGACAGCCTGACCTCTTTTGTACTGATACTCATATACAGTTCAGTTTCAGTAGGCAGGATGATATTTAATGCATCATTGCTTGGCAAACTTTGCCTCGGAAGTTCATGAGCAGCTAGTAACTTTGCCTTCCTTGTTTTCTTTTTCCTGGATTTTCCATTTCTTGTTGATTCCTTTTTAGGACTTTGAGCATCATCTGAAATTGATTGACTGGTTGATTTTTCTGTTATGGTTGACATCTCATATGTCCTCACATCTCTTGATAGGGCTGGTGTCACCATGCATGGTGATGGTAGGTTTTTCTCTTTTACAATAATCACTTCGACATCAGGAGGCACAGTTTTCCTTTCCTGAAAGTCTGCAGTATCTGTTATTTTTCTAGTACAGGACACTGTCGTAGAGTTCACCGAATAACCTTTCTTCGTCTGTTGTCCTGACACATCATGTTGATCAGCGTGAACATTTATAGTGTTATCAAAGCTTCTTTTCTCCTTTAATCTCTGATAACGTTCTTCGAGGATTTTCACATCAGATATCGGATTCTCTATTACTGTACTTTGATTCTGAATTTCCATAGCTGAAACCTTCTGTGCTGTAAACAGTTCATCATCTTCAGAGGTAGCTTCGGTCACTTTTGAATAGGCATTCATAGTTTCATCATCATTCTCTGATGTACTTCGAGATCGTCTTTGACCCAGAAATTTGGTATTCGTAAAGGTCTGAAATTTTGGCCAAGAGAGTCTTTCTTTTTTTGACCGTTTCTTTTTATGTTCTCTTTTTCTGACTGTTTGATTTCCTTGCAAACTCTCAGTGGTTGCAAATGATTCTTTATTTCCCTGATGGTAAATACATTGTATTAATCAGAATTTATGCATATGGTTTAATAGAGTACTTTATCTCATATTTAGAGATGCGCAAACCCAAACAGTAAAGTTTCGTGTTTGTACCGAACATGGACTTTACAGAAAAAACGGTGTTTGAGTTCAGGGTTCGGGTTCTTTTGGTATGCAAACCTCTAGAGCGAGCATTGGTGTGCTCAGGTACACTCGGTGCTCGTCCCAGTTTGAGCCGCTTGCAGTGTCTGAATGGTTCTCACTGGGGGTAATAACAACGATATCGGCTGTAGTGTGTACAAAAATAAAAAATGAAAAAAGCCCTCCCTACCCGTAAATGCTCTCTTTATGGCTGGCTGTAAGTGGGTGGAGAGCCAAACAGTCCAATCAGTGACATCCAATGGGGTTCAGGTCAAGTCCAGGTTCCAACATGAACCCGCCGAACCCTAACTTCAACGAGTCCTCTCATCTCTATTTATATTCTTGATATATCAAGTTGAGTAAACTGATTGTCTTAGCAAAGACTAATGGCAAAGGGTGTAAGTTCCTGCGCTCATTCCGCCCTCTTAGCATGGTAGCACACCCACAGGATGACCAAGTAAATAATGAACAATTGCATCTGATTTTAGACGGGAACATAAATTTACCTGCTTATTTTTCTTGCTTTCGACAATAGATTGCATTTTTTCTATGTCTTCTCTTCCAAGTTTTCTTTTTAGCTGGAATTGTACTTTATATGGCTCAGAATGGTGCAAAATCTTCATTGCATCCACATAGCTGATATTGTCAAAGTAGATTGTCGCACTTAGTAGCTGATCACCTACAAGAAGATATTGTAAGTGCAAGCCGTTCTTAAAGGAAATATAAACAATAATAATAATTCTCGTCAAGAAGTCAAGTATACATTACCTTCTTTAATACTGAATATATTTGATATAGTTGAATGTGGATGTTCCTTTAAAACATGGGATACAATGATTCCTTCTGTCCCTCCACCAGTAATAATGAATCCTTTACCACCAGGATCCACATCGGTGCATAATGTCACCTCCATCGGTTCCTAAAGCATACATTTTATAAAAAAATAAATAAATAATTCAAGAAATGGGAAGTATGAACACTCACGGGAATTACATTTATTCAGATATTTATCAATTATATTAAATTAAAGGAAATGTAACTCCTTCAAGACCTGGAGATATTCCTTGCAATCGTTATTTCCTTCCTTTCTTCCAAGAGTTCTAACTTAAAGGGTCATTCCCATCTCCAAAATCCTATCCCAATATATAGTAGACATATTATTATTATTATTATTATTATTATTATTATTAATACAGTGGAACCTTGGTTTACGAGAACAATCCGTTCTGGGAGTGTGCTTGTAAACCAAGTTACTCGTCTACCAAAGCAAGATTTCCCATAGGAAATAATGCAATCTCAGACAATTCGTTCCACAACTTGTTCAATGTCCCATCCTGGTCCCCTATTGTGCCATTTCACACATGCACAAACATGTACAAACACACACAAACACACACACACATATTATGCTCACCTTACCTTCCGTTCCATTGCCAGCCTCATGGTTCTTGTAGTTCGCCGGTACAGGATGTGTATTGAGTAACCATCGCGACCGATGCCGGAGCTTCCGCTGCCAGAGCACTGATGTCAAAGGCTTGAGCTGCTTGCTTCTGATTGGCCAGCGCGCTGATTTTGAGAAGCGGCTGACAGCGGAAGTTCCTCCATCATCACGATGGTTACCGATACACATCCTGTACCGGTGAACTACAAGAACTAGGGGGCCAGTGAGGGAATGGAAGGTAAGGTGAGCATAATATGTGTGTGTGTGTGCGTGCATGTTTGTGTGTGTGTATGTGTGTTTGTGCGGACTGCAAGAGCAGGTTAGAGCACGGTGAAAGTACGGAACCGGAAGTGTGTGCGGTGAGTATTTGCTCGTACAGCAAAGCTTGCTCGTAAACAAAGTTACAAATTTACTGCAAGCTTTGCTCGTATAGTGAAATGCTCGCAAGCTGGGTTACTCGTAAACCGAGGTTCCACTGTAATAATAATATTAGCAAACACCTCCAATTAGAAATACAGTATTGTTCTCCTGATATAGCCATGTATCTTACCTCATGTGCTGGACATTACAGCTTGGGAATCCATGTTTACGTCCACTCATAGTGATAGTTAGATGCTTGTGGTTGTAACTATGGATACCTAAGCTGCAATGCCCTGCACATGAGGTAAGAAACATGGCTATATCAGGAGAACTATACTGCATTCCTAATTAAAGGTGTTTGCTAATATTATTATTACTACTACGCCTGCTACATACTGTATTTGGATGGGAATACCCCTTTAATAATTTTTTTCCTGGGCTTGTTTTTTGCAGGAAAGGTGCATTTTGAAATGACACCATTTATTTTATCGAACAATATACTTAGAAGCATGGAAAAAATCCAAATGGGGTGAAATAATGAATAAAAAAAAAATACAAAAAAACAACAATTCTGCGACTGTTTCCGGGTTTTGTTTTCACAGCAGTTTTTGTACAGTAAAAAATCAACCAAATTATTTAAGAACAAATCAAGCCAGACGTCACTCATAGCAAGGATCACCAAGCTACGACTTGCCTACTTTGGACACATCATAGGAAGAGAGCAATAACTGAAGAAGGACATAATGGTCCGAAGAGTAGAAGGAACAAGGTAAAGAGGAAGACCAGCAACCCGATGACTTGATACTATTATGATAATGGTGGAGAAGACCCTGGTGGACCTAACTAGGCAGAGAAGACCCTGGTGGACCTATGGAAGCTGAACAAGATCCAATGCAAGGATTCCCAAGCTATTAATTGCATACTTTGGACACATCATACAAAGAGAGCAGTCAGGAGAAGGACATCATGGTCGGAAGAATAGAAGGAAAAAGGCAAAGAAGAAGACGAGCAATCCGATGGCTTGATACAATCAAGATAATAGCAGAGAAGCCCTATCTAGACTGCACAAGATTAATCTTCCTATACCAACATAGGAAGTATCAGTATGTCTTATATCAGGAAGGGGATTAACACTAGAAGTCCCAGAGAGGGGTCATTTAACATTTCCACCTTTGGAACCCAGAGACTGGTCGAATGACCTGAAGGATTTTAGCTAACATCCTATAATCACCGTCTTTTGTTCTGTAATTAAGGCCATTACTGTCGCACCACAGGAGGTTGTTGTTTTCCAACCTCCTGTGGTGCGACAGTAATGGCCTTAATTACAGTTTGGACTAAGGGTCATTTGACCCTCTTTCGGGACTTCAGGGGGGAGCTCGAAATTTCTGGGACTTCTAGGATATGTCCATTTTTATACACTACTATAAATAAATATTTTAGCAACGCTGTAATTTCTTTGCAGTATTTATCAAATACTGATCCCAAGTTATAGCCTGTATATTACTCCAGAGCTGCATTCACAGTTCTGTTCACTTGAAATTCCCCCATGTTCCTTGTTATTTTACACAATCATCGTTAATGAGATAGAATATAGTGCATTGTGCACAAGTATAAATGGAATTTTTAGTTCATTCATACAATATTTTCCTATTAATCAGTGAAATAAAAGAAATGGGTTGTCATGCCACGCTGCGGAATTGATTCAGGAGAATAATCGATATGATCAGCAGATTTTAATGTTCATAGTTCAACTCGTTTTGGAGCTAGGATGGACAAATAAGAAAACTCATACTTACATTTGAGTCTGCCATTGTTGCAAAGGGATGTGAGGTACGTATAAAGGAAGTTTTCCTTACACTGCTCGAACGCTCAGAGCCTGCATATACGGAAGTGTCCTGTAATGACAGACACATAAATTTTGGTTGGGGGATCACAGGTTCAAATCCTAGATGAAAAACTAAAAAAATACAGTAAAAAGTTAAAGTATGTATATATATATATATATATATATATATTTATATTTATATATATATATATATATATATATATATATATATATATATATATATATATACAAAATTTGACTAACCCTCCTCCGTTTTCTCCCCCCCTCGAAAATACATAATTTTTAAAGAAAAGTCATATTCACTATTTCTACATTCGTAAGATTTAAAATTATTTAACACACAAGGCAGAACGACAAAGATATAAAAACTGAAATGGCAAAATTGTACTTTTTTAGTGTTTATACCTACACCTCAAAAATGCAGCAAAATGAAATAAAAATATCATATATACCCTATAATGATACTGTTAAAAACTGCAGCTCGACGTGCAAAAAACAAATGCTCATACAGCCCCTTTGATGGAAAAATAAACTACCGTAGATATATGTTTTTGAAACATTATGACACCAAACTTTTTTTTTTCACCAGACACTAAACTAATAAAAAGGAAAACTATACAAATTTAGTATCGCCAAAATCGTACTGACCTGGAAAGTCACGCTGCCAGAATAAGTTTACTGCGCAATGAATTGGATCGAAAACAAAACTCACAAAAACTATGAAGGAATTGGAATATTTTCCCCATTAGATCCCACTTGGAATCTTTTCCCGTTTTCCAGTTCGTTGTATGGAAAATTGAATGGTGTCATTAAAAATTATAACCTCGTTGCGCAAAAACAAGTCTTCATATGGCTACGTTCACGGAAAAATCATAAAAGTTATGGTTCTTGAAAGAAGGTAGGAAAAAACTAAATTGCAAAAACAAATATTGCTTTTGGGTTTTTTTTTTTAAATTATTTATGTAATTTTTTTTTAATTTTCTGTTTTCTTACCTCTGGATCAGTATAGTATTCATTTACCGCATATTCATACACTGGTGATGATCCTTGAGGCCTCGGCCGCACATTTTCTAGCTCAACCTCAATTGTCTGTAATAAGGAACAAACAAATAACTACAATGAAGAGGAGTACATTTTCGCGAGGGTCAGTCAGAATGCAAACCCTGGCAAAAAAAAATAAAATGTATGTGCTTACGTACATCAGGTGCTGCAATAAGTGTATAGATGGATTTACACAATGCAAATTTTTCCAAAATTTCCAAAAACTACAGCAACTGGCACAATGTGTAAACCTATGCTGAAAGTACTAGAAATTAAAGGGGTTTTCCAGTTTCATAAAACACTTGTTGCCGTAACTGCAATTTGTTAAAAACAAACAAACAAACAAACTGTTCTTTACTCACCCTTCTTGGGTCCAGTTCTGAGTCTCCACTGCTGTTTCCTGTGTCTGTTATTGTCTGCATTAGGCTATGTTCACATTTCCGTTTTTTTGCATCAGTCACCTGCGTTGCTTGACGCTTGTGACTGATGCGTTGTACAATGGGTGACAAGAAATGGAATTGATTGTCATGAGAAAGCTTATTCCGTTGGTGAAATAATTTCAGTAAAGAGAGAGAGAGAGACAACGATCAGCTGATCGCTCTGTAATGCCGGCCGCCGGGAGATCAGCTGATCGTTCTGTAAAGCCGGCCGCCGGGAGATCAGCTGATCGCTCTGTAAAGCCGGCCGACGGGAGATCAGATGATCGCTCTGTAAAGCCGGCCGCCAGGCGATCAGCTGATCGCTCTCAAAAGTCGGCTACCGGCCGATCATCTTAGTTTAAAACCTGTGTGGGTGAGGGGAGAGAGAGAGGAACTGATTTTACATGATTTCAGACGTTCTGCTGGACATGCTGAGCATGCTCAGTAAAACGTGACGGATTCCTGCATTGGAATCTGTCGCGTCACGCAGGATAACGGAATCCTGCACCATAGACTTACATGATGCCTCCTGACAGATTCCAACGCAATCCTGCATGGTGCGTTTTTTTGCCGCAACAAAAAACGTTGCATGCTGTGTCCCTCCCGCCCGATGGTCAGTCAGTAAACGACTGGTGCGCCGCGCGGCGGATGCAACACAGAGTCATCAGTCACAAACCGCCACTCATAGAAGTCTATGGGAAACAACGGAATCCGCCAAACGGATTGTGTTATTTATCAGAGCGGCGGATTGTGATTGATCCTAAACAACAGAAATGTGAACATTAGTCACGAGTGTGTCACGGTCTGATGTGATCTCGGGGGGGATCTTGGATCAGAAGGCACAGCATATTGTTGATCACAAATCCACTTTAGAGCCTGATCGCCGTTTACCCTGAGTTGGAGCGTATTTGATTCTAACCGGCTATGAAACGGTTAAGGTTCCTTTCTATCCTGCAGTGATCTAACAGGTAGTTGTAACCTCAGCGGCTGCCACTCTCTTCTGCTATAAATATCCACTCCTCACTTCTCCTTATGCCAGCTATAGCTCATACCTATGCTGGCCATGTTGAAGGAGCTCATCGTTGCATAGCTGTGGTGTCGTTTCTGTTGAAGCTGTAAAGTTTTCTTCTGAAGAAACCAAGGAGGACTTTTTGTTGTGTCTTTCCTTACTCGTTTGTCTTACCTTCCTTGAGTTGTCTTATTGCAGTGGCAAGACTAGCGTCTTACTGGCCTTCACTACTCAGAGTGAGTTCAGGGCCAGTCATGGCCTAGGCACATGATGGCGCACAGGGGAACGACCCATCTACGGACGTTAGGGAGTGCAGGAATCAGCCTCAGACGAGTGTAGGGATGTGACTCCGCTCTGTTTTCCCTAGCGCCATGGCCTTCCATTGTATTTTTACCCTGCTGTTCCCTCTGTGTTGCACCACTCGCTGGGAGTCCTCTCATACCTGGTGTGACAACTGCAGTCACATTGTGACAGCAGTGCTGACGCCACATTGACAGCACTGTGGCCAATCAGTGAGTTCAATGTTTGGCTGTAGCATCATCGATATCATTGCTGACGACAATAACAGCCACCATGTGCAGTGGTGGAGACACAGTCTCAACCATGGGTCTGGGGTTTTCTCAAATCAGAAAACCCCTTTAATCTGGATATTATAGGTCCAGGGGGCACTAAATGACAATAGACATAATAGTACAGTACAAATGTGATATATATGTAAAATGTGACTAAAATTACATACGGTGTCATCTTCATCTGGATCTCCATCAGGTTCTTCTTCTTTAAGAGGCTTTTTGGAAACTGAGAATGAGAAAAAATAGAGTGAATTAAATACAGGCAATGGGTCAGATGAAGCCTATTTTTCATGCAATTCTGTGTTTTTCAATGCAAAAACTATGTAGATCTGGGTAGAGTCCGAGCGGCCAACTTGACCCATAACTAGATCTTATGATTTTTAAAAAAATACATTTGATTTTTTTTAAATTCACATTGGAAGTTTTTGAAATTTGATTTATTATTATTATTATTATTATTATTATTATTATTATTATTATTATATCAGTAACTGGTAAAGGAATCCAACCTTTGCCTCTTTCATTCTTCCTTCTACATAATTTCCACTAGATGGCAACAGTTACACCTGTAAAACACTCGCCATCATCTTATTCATCTACCATTTGACTATATATAATTAGATTTGTTCCTAAATGTCGACACAATATATATATATATATATATATATATATATATATATGTATGTATTTAACGTTTAACGTTTATTTTAAGCCCTAAAGGTTAGCCCATGCAAACTGTAATTTAAGGGACAGGATAACAAGTGACTTTCTTTTTAAAGGGAACCTGTCAGGTGCAATATGCACCCAAAACCATGAGCAGTTCTGGGTGTATATTGCTGATCCCTGCCTAACCGTCCCTGTATGTAGTAGGAGATCTTTAGAAAAAGTATTTCTAAAGATCTTTTACCTTATGCTAATGAGCGAGGGGACTAGCCCTCTGGGCGTTAGTTCTCTTGCCAGTCGCCCCTCATTAACATGTAGTACGCCCCTGTGGGCGTGCTAACATGCTACTGAATACGCAATGTCACAGGATCATGTCACTGACTTATCCGCTGATATCGCGTCCGACGGGGGATTTTGGCTCAGTGCGTATGACCCCGGAGTTTTGGTCATGCGCACTATGAAGCCGGGTGTACGCGTCCTGGCTTCAACTGAAGTAGTGCGCATGACTGGACCTCCGGGGTCATGCGCATTGAACCGAAATCCCCTGTTGGATGCGATGGCGGCGGAGAGGTGAGTGAGATGATCCTGTGACGCTGCATATTCATGAGCATTTTAGCACGCCCACAGGGGTGTACTAACATGCTAATGGAGGTGACTGGTCGCGGAACTAATGCCCAGGGGACTAGTCCCCGCACTCATTAGCATATGATAACAGATCTTTAGAAATACTCTTTTTAAAGATCTCTTTATCTATACTAGTGTATACAGGGACAGTTAGGCAGGGATTAGTAATATGCACCCAGAAATGCTCGTGGTTCTGGGTACATATTGCACCTGACAGGTTCCCTTTAACCAGAAATCATTCCTTGAAGTCTGCTTCCTTTCATTTTTGGAGAAATTTTAGAACTCCGTTTTGCTTAAAGGTGTTGCTTGCTCAAAAATTATCAATCTTTTTGATAATTTTTGAGCACGTAACAGCCTTAAGCAAAACAGAGTTCTAAAATTTCTTGCATTTTTCGATATACTTTTGTGCAGACAATGTTTTTCCCCTTTGTATTCAATCTCCTCCTGGAGTAAGAATTGCAACTTTTGGGGAGAATTTTTAAAAAGTTGCAATTCATAAATCTATCTTACAGCCTACACTTTCCCACACATTTTTCCCAAAGCATCAAGAGCAGTGTAACAGCTTAAAGTTGCAATTTTTCAGCAAATAAACTGGGACAGAAGCCTTAAGAACTCCCCATTTAGTAAGTGTGCCATTATCTGCAGCATCACATAGCTTGTTGGAGCTGATTTGTGCTGATGAGAGCCAGGAGGTTGAAACAGATCTTAGGGGTACTTTGCACGCTGCGACATCGCTAGCCGATGATAGCGATGCCGAGCACGATAGTACCTGCCCCCGTCACACATGCGATATCTTCCGCAGTGAACATTATCGCTATGGCAGCTTCACACGCACTTACCTGGTCGGCGACGTCGCTGTGACTGCCGAAGAATCCCTCCTTCAAGGAGGCGGGGTGCGTTCGGCGTCACCGCGACGTCACTAATCGGCCGGCCAATAGAAGCGGAGGGGCGGAGATGAGCGGGATGTAAACATCCCGCCCACCTTCTCCCTTCCGCATTGCCGGTGGACGGCGGGCGCAGGTAAGGAGATGTTTGTCGCTCCTGCGGCTTCACACACACAGCGATATGTGGAGCTGCAGGAACGACAAACAACATCGTATCTGCGGACGCACCGACATTATGAAGATGAACGACGTGACACAGATCACCGATTTTTGACTGTTTCACGCTCGTTCATCTTCTCTCCTAGGCTTTACACGTTGCGACGACGTTACCGGCAGCGGATGTGCGGCAATTTCGATTTGACCCCAACAATATCGCAGTAGCGATGTCGCAATGTGAAAAGTACCCCTTAGGGTAGACTTAATACTTTAGAGTATTAAAGTCTTCCTACCTTATTGCTAGCTCATCCTGGCAAGAACAAGTTTGCAGATCGGTATTTCTTGTTGTTTAAAGAGGTTGTCCACTACTAGGACAACCCCATTTGCTTCCACATGTTTGCCCCAGGTAAAATAATAAAGCCTACACTCACCTCCCATTCCGGCGTGGTTCCAGTGGTGCCCCGGCTCGCGTTCCCAGGGCTCACATGACGTGACATCACGCGAGCCCCGTGTCCAATCATTGTCGGCTTCTGTCTCCCCGCCTTCGGACAACTAAGCTAATTAACAGGAAGTGAGCCCTTGGGCTGCCTGCTCCTGTGTCCAAAGGCGGGGAGACCGAAGCTGGCTATGATTGGATGCGGAGCTCGCGTGATGTCACTTCGAGATCGCGAGCCCCAGCACTGCTTGAACCACACCGGCACAGGAGGTGAGTATAGGCTTTTTCATTTTACCTGGGGGAAACATGTTGAATCAGAAGGGGTTGTCCTAGTAGTGGACAACCCCCTTAATACTTCACTCTGAGTCACCATGGTTTAGTTCTGTTTCAATGTCCAGTTTAAGTTCCTTTAGAATCTGCTTTCATCTGCAGCTCAACAAAATCTGTAAAATATTTTCAAACTTTTCATAGTAATTCACCTATTTGAGCCTCTTTTTTATGCTCACCCCTTTTACTAAAAGAGGAAAAGTCTACTAAAAAGGATTGTTTGAGTGCAGTGTATGGATCTTGCTGAGCAACAGCTGAAAGGATCTACTAAAGAAACTTGGCACAGGAATGCAGCAAGTGTTGGGAGAGAAGGATACAAAATAAGGTAATGAACTATATTACAAAAATTCATAACTTTGCCGTGGCCCAAGGATAGTTAAATAAATAAGAATCATGTATAATAATGTAGTAATTGTATATCCTAGCCCGAAGTCATCCCTTTATGACATGGGAATACCCCTTTAAGTTATTTTTAGACATCTTTAAAGAACAAGACTGTTTAAACAGTAAATGACTTTTTATGCAATGTATTGCTTAAACGCTTATTCCATTATTCTTGGTTAGTCATTACAAATTGACTGCATTATATACAGTGTCAATCAATACAAAGAGCAATATTGCAATCTCATCAAAGCCACTGTAAACATCCTAGGTATATTTTTGCTACTTCCTTTAAAGAAGAAATCAATGATGATGGTGGTGCAAAAACCTATTAAATCACATCAAATGCAAACAGCAGCATTTCCGTGTCCACGTTCTGACGTGAAGTTGTTTCTAATTGCCTTTATGAAAAAACTTAAAGGGGTTCACCGCTTTTAAAATCTCTTTATGCTTAAAGTGTTTTCAAAATAAAAGTTGATTTCGAAGTGTCACACAACAATGCCCCCAATAATCAGCTATGATCTTTGAGGAGACTGCAAAGCTCACACCGATGTAGAAATAGAGAGTGAGAGTAGTCAACCCACTGGACCACAGGGGGTAACCAGGCGAGGCTTAACTAAGCATCTACTGCAAGGTGGACGCCAAGTACCACTGAAAGGGCAGTGACTGGGACTGTGACATCTGACCCCCAAGACAGGAGAACGACTCAGGTACGGGCACAGGTGCAGGCAGGTACAGGTGACAGACACAGAGATTATCGGACAGGAGTTCAGGACCTGACAACTAACTAGCTAGGAGACCAAAGCCAAACTAGCTTAGGACCTTGTGCAGGCACCTCTCCTAATGGGAGCGTGCCTTAATACATAGTGCCTCTCAGTCATAGGCTGAGAGGTATTTCCTGGCAATAGTGCACTGGCCCTTTAAGAGGCGGACCGGTGCGTGCGTGTACTAGGCATGTGCACAGGCCCCGGGGAAAAGAG
This sequence comes from Anomaloglossus baeobatrachus, assembly GCF_048569485.1. Taxonomy (NCBI): domain Eukaryota; kingdom Metazoa; phylum Chordata; class Amphibia; order Anura; family Aromobatidae; genus Anomaloglossus; species Anomaloglossus baeobatrachus. The sequence goes on along the minus strand of NC_134364.1, from coordinate 58,986,709 downwards.
AGGACAGCAACACACGTGAAGGACCAGGGAGGTGCTGGGGAGGACGCAACCCGGTGGCGGTAAGCTGGTCTCCCTGCAGGATGCAGGCGCTACCGAGACGAGGCAGAAGCAGTTCAATTCTCCCACAGTGCAACCATAGAGGAAACAAAACTTTACATTGTGCTCATTTCTATTAAAGAGGGGGGGGGGGGTCAAGGATTGCTATATTGATAGCCAATCTTTGAGATAAGCTATTAATATGACATTGGTGGGGTTCATATTTTTGATTTTTAATATTTGGTATATTCTAAGGATAAACAATCAATATACTCCACCTGGAAAACACTTTTCAATGGGTAATCTATTTAAATCAAGGACGTACAGATCAATAATAGAGAGAAAGACAGTGTTCTTAGATAATCTCATCTCTGTACAATGTCAGGGCAGCTCCCTCTCCCCTATATACTGGTCTGGCATTGTTAGTTTGTCTACTGTATGTTATATCTGTATTTTATATGTAACCCCTTCTCATGTACAGTCCCAGGGAATGAATGGTGCTCTCTAAATAAATATTATTAATCTCTCGCTTATTGATGATGATGATGATGATGATTCCTATTAATTAAAATCCCCTTTGAGAGTATTGTAAAAAAAATATTTTGTAGATGAATCCTTTAAAAATGTCACACGGCTTTTTTTTTTTAATCCATCTTTATGCTGCCTTTTATCACAAAACGCTTCAGAAATTAGCAACCTGAGGGTTGAAAGTAGCAGTCCAGCATTTGTATTGTCTATATAGAGTGGTACAGGCTATTATTAGAAAACTAATGTAGTAAGTTACATGTTACAGATTAAGGACTTAGAACTGCTGTCTCCTGAAGCACACTGCTGAGACTCATTATATTCTATGTGATGGAGCTTTAGCCTGTCTCTATTGCTTCTGCTTGTGATAGGTTTCTTCCTATCAGCTTTTCAAAGCAGGAGGCAGAGTGAAACCATATTAGTATATCTTATGTGATGTAGCTTTACCCTGTCTTCCTTGCTTCTGCTTGTGATAGGTTTCTTCCTGTCAGCTTTTCCAAGCAGGAGTGGAGCAACTGCGTCCCTGCAGGGATGCCGACTTACTCACCACCTGGTCAGGTCTCATCCTCCCCCCACACGCCCCCGACCATACACGTGTGCTGCTGCCTCCTTCCCCTCCCAGGGCTTGAGCACACAGCCCAGGTCTCCAGAGAGTGTGCTCAGGACATGTACGTGCGCACTGACCCTACTCTTAAAGGGCCGGTTTGCCATTTACAGGTAATATCTCTCAACCTAAGGCACTATGTAATTAAGGCACCCTCCCATTAGGGGAGGTGCCTTTGCAACATCCTCAATTAGTTAGTATTCCAATCTGCTGCTAGCTAGTTGCCAGGTTCCTGCACTCCTGTTCCGTTATCCCTGTGTCCATCATCCTGTGCATACATTCCAATACTTATCTGTCCCTTCCATGCTCCCCATACCTGTCCGTATCCGCCTGCCTGTCTGCCTTAGTCATCCTGCCTGAACCTGTGCCTATACCTGAGTCTGTCTCCTGTCCTGGGAATCAACTGCCACAGTCCTGGTCACTTCCCTGAGAGTGGTACCTGGCATCCACCTTGTGGTAAGTGCTTAGTTAAAACCCTCCCACTAAAGGGTATGCCCGGGGTCCCCTAGTGGTCCAGTGGGTCCACTAACCCTGTTCTCTGCCCCTACACTGGCCGTGAGCGTTACAAGGAGGCAGAGTGTAGCAGTATTAATCTATATACCATAGAAATACACTGGAAGTTTTGCAAACAGCATATACAAATAGTATATACAGTGTAAGCCAAGGGAGGTTCACAGCTCAACAGCTAAGCATTTCATACACTCACTTACTATTAACTCCTATAACTCTACTTTATTGTATAAATCAGAATGCTATATTTATGGAGGACAACAAGGAGGGTGCATATGAATGAGGTGAAAAGAATGAAATCTGATACATACCGTGAAAATCGTACATTCATGTAATGCTTTACAAAACTACCACATTGTACACATTATTACCTTATTTACTTATATTTTTTTTACAAAATCTATATAGTCACAAATTATGTGTTGGGAGAACAAAATTTGTTATTATATTACGACATAAAAGCTACCGCAGCAGATTTTACTACAAGGGTGTAGCTTCTCGCAGATGACTTTATTAACTTGTTCTTCCTACTGTTTTTGCTTATATAAACATGTTCAAATTTATTGTATAAGCCTATAAAATAATCCTTACTAATAACATACGTAATTAGTCAGATTTGTACAGTTAGTGTGTTTTGACTTATATTGGTGCCTTAGCACCAGGTAGATTGCTTTTTTATTTAAAGGCTATGGACACTCTTTGCAAGGAAAACATATTGTTTTCTATCTGCAATCTTCAATCCTTCATTCCTTTTCAGACCCCTAATGTGCAGATACTATCCTGAGCCAAGGTTCAGATTTTTGTCTTGTGGGTGTCACAATGAGATTGTAGGAAAGCGAGGGATAGGGGTTCCTATGCAGTCCCTCATGCTAGGAGACCCTAGGCTATCCCCATCCTCAGGGTTACCCGTAATGGTGGAGATGCCTGAGTCACATGCCTAGCTATGCTCCAGACCAGAATTAATCTTATTCCCCCCTCCTACCGGGGAAGGAACGGACAGGAGTGAGATGGAAACACAGATAAAGACAGACAGGGGAAAACCAAAACTCTCACACAGCAAACTCATAGGAACAAATAATGAAAGACTCAGGAGAAAAGCAAGAGCAAGAAGGTAGCAACAAAAGACAACAAGGGTTAACTCCACAACCGTACACAGCAACAACTACTACAACCATCTGTTAGTCTGGATCACAACATCTCAGCAGACTAGCTAAGATAAACTATAGCTGGCATTGAAGGAAGGATCTAGCTAGCATATACAGGGGAAGAGCAGATTTGATTGGCTCCTACACAACATGTCATCAAAGAAGACTCACAAGCTAGCCTGCCTATGAACTACCAATCTGTTGGTCGACACCTGAGTCAGCCTGCGCTAAGTAACAGACATCAGAGAAGTTATTAGGCAAACAGTCAGCATCTGTAGTCAGAACAGATCGTCGCCACCATGACAGTCAGCGATGTTTGTAAAAACCTCCGTGCGACAGTGGGATTGTCTTTCCCTGTAGTAAAGGCTGGATGTGAGTTCCATGTCTCTCACGGTAATATTGGCTGGGTGAGAGCTTGGTGTGTATCCAGCTTACAGTATCAGCACAATTCCTATACTGTACTTATTTACTCTTCATGTGCTTTCTTTCTTGTCTACAGTCTGTTTTCTCTCCTCTCCCTAAGGGGTACTTTGCACGCTGCGACATCGCTAGCTGATGGTAGCGATGCCGAGCGCGATAGTCCCTGCCCCCGTCGCACATGCGATATCTTGTGATAGCTGCCGTAGCGAACATTATCGCTATGGCAGCTTCACACGCACTCACCTGCCCTGCGACGTCACTCTGGACGTCGACCTTCCTCCTTCCTAAGGGGGCGGGTCGTCCGGCATCACAGCGACGTCACACGGGAGGCGGCCAATAGAAGCAGAGGGGCAGAGATGAGCGGGATGTAAACATCCCGCCCACCTCCTTCCTTCCTCATTGCAGCCGGGAGGCAGGTAAGGAGAAGTTCCTCGCTCCTGCGGCTTCATACACAGCGATGTGCGCTGCCGCAGGAACGAGGAACAACATCGTACCTGTCGCTGCAGAGAAATTATGAAAATGACCGACACTACACAGATCACTGATTTACGACGCTTTTGCGATCGTTTATTGGTGCATCTAGGCTTTACACGTTGCGACGTCGTTAGTGGCGCCGATTGTGCGTCACTTTCGATTTTACCCCAACGGCATCGCAGTAGCGATGTCGCAACGTGCAAAGTACCCCTTAGACTTTAGATACTTTCTCCTCTGTACACAACAGAATAGAAGAGTATCGGATTGGAGAGAAACGTCAAAACAAGAAGCAGGAACTCTGACGGATTTATAACATTTTTTACCAGTAAAATGATAGAAGTTTACGGAAACATTATGTAGGAAGTTTCTTTGCTTTACATTTACAAAGCAAATAATTAAAAAAAAATATCTGTGCAAAGGTGTACATAGCCTTTAAAGAGGACCAACCACCAGGATTTTCATATATAAACTAAAGCCAGGGCTTTACTGGCGCTATCATGCTGATTCTATACTTACATATAGTGGTGAGATCGGATGTATACTTTCTGAAATACAGGCAAGTAAAGTTTGTGAAATTTGATTGATAGGTGCAACGGAATATCTAATAGGTGGGTTATGTTTTGCTAGTTATTCCCACCCCTGTCTGCCTGTCCTTCCTCCCCGTGTCTCTGTTATTACAGGGGGAGGAAGGAGGGAGGAAGGACTCGCTTAAGTTTATATAGGAAAATCCTCGTGGTTGGTCCTCTTATAGAAGGTGTAGATTTGGAATACATACATACATATCATTCCTGCGCTATTCTTGACATTCTGGAGTCCTCTACCACTTAGTCGCCATTCTTGGGTACTGCAGCTCATATTCTTTTAACCCATTTAAATTGTGATCGGGTGTATGGAGTGGGTTTAGACCTCGGAGCTGAGCATGCACTATTCCCCGCAACTTCTGGCTGTGACAATACAGCCGACATCTGCAGCAAATGGAGCTGAGCTCTACCTGCTGTTATTAACCCTTTACATTCCGTTGTCAATTTCTGACAATGGGATTTAAGGCGCGGTCTGGTGGGGGAGGCCATTCCATGCAAATATCATCCCATCCATGATCATGCCTGACATGACTGTGCTCCTGTGGCTGGACTTCATAAGAGACTGTGATATTTTTTGTATATACGTCGATCCAAGGTTCAAGTCCCCACTAAAAAAAAGTTATAAAAAATAAAAAACCCTAAAACTTTTAATCCAAAACATAAACATTTTCAATATCACCGTGCCTGTAAAACTTCTATCTAGCCAAATATAAAAATAAGTTTAGCCGTACGGTAAACGACGTAGAAAAAAAAAGAAATTGAAATGCTGGAATTACTGTTTTTTTGCATCTATGCAAAAAACAATGCAATAAAAAGCCATCGAAACATTGCATTTACCCTAAAGTGATATTGATAAAAAATCAACTTGCCCCACACAAAAAACAAGCCTCATGCAACTCAATCGAAGGAAAAATAAAAAAAAGCTTACTGGTCTTAGAAAATGTTGATACAAGCATTGAATTTTTTTTTCAAAATTTTTCCATCATATATGGCCCTATTCGCACCTGAAAAGCCCTATCGACTAATATTAGAGTCCATCGTTTTGACAGCCAAAATGAGGAGGTATATTCGGCTAATCTTACTGCCCTCAACGGCAGAGTGAATTCCGTCTAAAGGCCCCATCAGACAAAATGAGATCGCTAACGAGATTGTTGCTGAGTCACAGTTTTTGTGACGTAGCAATACTCTCGCCAGCGATCTCGTTAAGTGTGACACCTACCAGCGATCAGGCCCCTGCTGTGAGATCGCTAGTCATTGCCGAATGGTCTGGATCATTTTCTTCAAAAGCGGTGTCCTGCTGGGCAGGAAGCATCGCTGTGTTTGACGCCTACCAACGACCTCCCAACACGGTCCCAACGCCCGCCGAGATCGTTACACAGGTCACTCATCGTTACTGTGTCATTGGTAAGGTCTGACTGTCTGACATCTCACCAGCGACTTACCAGCGATCCTTATCAGGCCATATCGTTGTCAGGATCGCTGGTAAGTCGTTGTGTGTGACTGTGCCTTTATTCCATTCATTGCCAATCCCAGTGTTCTGCTTTGTTGGTGTATATTATCTGAGGTCTTACTAATGCTCAATAGCTTTTTTATTGACTGAAGATATATCTGGCTATAAACCTGCCAGGAAAGAGAATAGAAAGTAGCTGTATCAATATTAGGAGATAAATCAAGTTATATCAGAGCAAACAACTTATTGGCCCGAATCCTACTTTTTATTAATGGAGCACTCAAGAAAAAATTCTGCTGAATCTAACAACAGGATATTATCATCTCAGATGCCAACTTGCCATGATAGCTAACAGCCAAAGAATAATGACAAACAGCCAAGCGGAAGAAAAATATTGGAACCTGAGTCCACTAAACCCGCTGATTCAGCAGTAGTGTGACGCCCTGGCAAAACCAGGTAGTCACAAAAGTTGTACATTCTCCTTGTTACCATCAGAAACCCACACTCAGGCATAACCCACAGCCATTAAACCCTAGCCACCCCCTCATGATAATAAGGACACACCAGTGGGCGGGATCAGGCAGATGAGAACGCCCACCTTGGGGTCCTGAGGTGTCAGGGGAGGGAACACAACAGAACAGTGTGTACTGTAGACAAGTGCAGTCAGTTTTCAGTTGAAGCGTGGAGTTCAAGTCTGACAGCAGTGTAGTCAGGGGTAGGGGACCTTGGACTACTCGGCTAGGTGGCAGACAGTGAGCAGGGCCACAGGCGACGGAGATCCGATTGCGGGAGACCCAAAGTGGCCCGGGGCAGGGTTGTAGCCCGCGGTGCCGACAGCGGGAATCCGGTCCGGAGGCCGTGCACAGTCGGGGTGCCTGGGCCCTAGGGCGAGGAAGGTTGCAAGCCCCTCTCCAATTAACCAGGGGGACAAGGTTCCAGACTTTGTCCGGTTAAGTGACCAGAAAGAACGAAACGGAAGCCCAACGCGGGGGATAGGGTGTCCGTCAGAACCCACTGAGATCCCAAGGGTCAGCTTTCGCGGGCCACAGCTCCCAACACACACAGAACCGGAAGTGGACTTCTCCGTTCCATGCGAAGTCGTCCAAAAGGAAAGACAAACACATAGTGCAGGAGGAAGGGATACCTGTTCATTAACCTGGGTGCGGGACCCGAATGCACCCTCCTGAGGCAGCCGGCCACTAGCAACTTGGTTTACTACTGGACTTGTGTGAAATTACTGAACTGAGAGTACACCATTGTCCCCCGGTCCAGCCTGGCGCGCCACCTCCAGCAGCCATCACTCCCGTGTTCAGACCGGGGGCCCCGGGACTACACCTCCCCTACTCGTGGAGGGGATCCCATCTTGCTGCCTCGCACCATCAGCCCCAGGTGCCCCATCACCAGGCAGCGGCGGTGCTACCATCCCTCACTGCAACCCACGGGTGGCGTCACAGACACAACAACTCCCCTGTAAATATCCCCTTTCCGATGGTTGTGAGGACGGCGGCCGTGCGAGCCCGGGTCCGGTCACCACTCGAGCCGCAGCAGCGAACCCGGATCCAAGCAGGCCCCCGAGAGAGAAGTGGCAGCGGCCACCACCCGCAAGAGTAGCAGCTGATCAGCTAATGTGTATGGAGGCCTCCTGACAGATTATATTGGGGGACACAAGGATCAGGTGCCTGTGTAGCGCCGCTAACTTTGCAGAGATACCGACTTACTCACCAGCCCAGCCGGGTCGCGTCCTTCCCCGTACTCCTCCGGCCATCCACGTGTGCTGCTGCCACCTTCTTCTCCAGGGCCCAGTACATGCGCACAGGGTTGCCTGGAGTATACTTAAGACGCGCATGCGCACACACCAGCCCTCCTGTTAATGGGCCGGCGTGACATTTCCAGGAAATGCCTCTCAGCCTATAGCTGAGAGGCACTGTGTACTAAAGGCACCCTTCACACCATCAGGGGAGGTGCCTGCACAACACATTCAGTTAGTCAGTATAACAGTCTGCTACTTAGTTGTCAGGTACTGTTAACCCTGTGTCCGTCTCCCGTACCTCTCTTCCCATACATGAGTGCCCCTGCCATGCCCACCATTCCTGTACATACCCACCTTGTTATGATCCAATGTTAAATGACTACAATGAGCACAATCCACCAGAGTCGTAGGTAATAACATACCGACTGCAAGCCCTGAACTTAACACCACACTAGAAGTAGCCGGGCAGCATACCTGACAATCCTAGATGCCTCAAACCCAGCCTGAGGACTACATAACCTACAAGGCAGAAAGTGAAAAGAAACTATCTTGCCTCAGAACAGATTTCCCCAAAGAAAATAATCAGCCTCCCACATGTACTGACTGTGAGCGAAGATGAAAAGACATACACAGTAAGAGCAAGATGGAGCAAAGAGAGGCCACGCTATACTAAATACAAAAGACAGGATAGGGAACTCTTGCGGTCGATAGAAAAAACCCTATCAAATCTTCCTATACGGAAGGTGCAAAAAAGGAGGAGTAATCTAATACTCGCATATTCACAATCCGTACAAGACTGGTGAAATTGTAGGAAAAAACTAGAAATTACCCTGCTGACTAACCCTTGCTAAAATAAATAGCAAAGACTGACTAGGAAGATAAATCTTCCTTATCCAAAGGCACAAACAAAACAGGATACAATACAAAAAAACCCTTCAGAGATAATTCACAGAAGCATAAGCAAATAACACATGAAACGTATGAAGCAAAACCATGAACTTAGCTTAGCTTGGTAGCGGGGAAGCCAGAGGAACAAAAGACAGACTCCTATAGTCTCTGGAATTTCAGACAACTGGTAGAGATAAACAGCCAGCACACACCTATATCCAAAATCAAGGTTTGAGTTGCAAACCAGGTGTATAGAACTGGGGAACAGAATCTAACCACTAACCTAAACGACCACATGAGGGAGTCTAAGAGCAGAACTCCACCAGACAGTATTCACAACACCACCTGTCCAACCTGCCTCAGTCACCCCACCTGTACCTATTTATTCCTGTGTCCATCACCTGCCCTGGGGGTCAGCTGCCACAGTCCTGGTCACCGTCATGGGAGTGGCACCTGGCATCTGCCTCACAGTGGGTGCTTAGTTAAACCCCTCCCACTAAAGGATAAGCCTGGGTCTCCCCTGCGGTCCAGTGGGTTCACTGATTTCGCTCACTACCCCTACACTGGCCTCAAACGTTACAGCCTGATCCTTTTGATCACTTCTAGATGAGCTTCTTCCAGAGGCGTCTGACAGTGGCTCTCTGATAGCTGACACAAGAGCGCTGTCCCACGGTGTCTGGCTCAAAACTCACCGAGTGTCAGGACTATATATGATGCTGTTCACACAGCAGAGTCAGACACTGCACAAAATGCTGCTTTTGATTTGCACAAACAGACTCGGGCATCAAGCAGCTGGGCTCTTGTTAGCACTCGGGCTTGCAGGAGTTAATTTCTGCCGGTCTGTGGATTGCTGCTTGAGTCACATGTTGCAGTAGACCTATCACAGTCGCCTCTGCCCTTTTTAAGATGGTGGAGTCTGTTCTCCCATGCCGATGATAGCTTTTTGTGATTTCGGTCCTTGTGCTTTGTTATCCAGTTGCTCGTGAACTTCTGTGTGATGTTTGTGGAAATGCTTTTGTTTTCTGATTATTTCCTCCCATCTTTTAATTACCTCCTGAACACATATTGTTTATACCTCTGTGAGTTTGAATTTTTGGTTTTCCCCTGTCAGTTTATTTCTGTGGGTGGTTGAAGGGGGGCCTTTAGACCAGGGTTATTCAGGAGCTAGGACAAGGAAGGCGGCTCATACATCATCACCTTCAGACGTACCTTTGGGATCAGGGTCAACTAGGGTTCCTCTAGCCTCAGGACCAGTTTAGGCTCCCTTGTCTCTAGTGATTCCATCACACCCTGTGACAAGCGGTCGGCTGAGCTTTCTTGTGTATGGGGGATTTTGAAGTGATAGCTGTCAGGCGATCGATTGTCGAGCCAACAGCAATCTATTGTGTACGGCCAGCTTAAGGCTACAATATTCATGTCAGGCCCTTCACCTGCCTCTCCTTATATCCTTCACCCTCCTCACCAATATTTGACAGTCAACAAACATTTCATGACTATTGGAACATGGACCAAAATCATTGGGGTCAGCCAAAGTATGCCTGCTGAATATGGTCGCCTTATCAAAAAGGGATCGTTCAAAACAAATAATCCCTTTAACATCAACAACTTTATATCAATAGAAGGCTCGGTAGATTTACACAGGACTTATTAATAAGAGAGTAAAGAGAACAGTTGTTATTTTATGTTTACAGATGCGAATAACACAGCAAATATGTTATGTCACACTGAGCCTAGGTCTTACATATACAGTCCATGTTATATAAATGGAGTATATATATGGTATAAAACAGAGCTCCAATATAAAGAAAAATGCCATTACTATTACTATGTATTGGAGGGGTCTTTTGAACATCCTCAATGTATAAGGTTGAGGTGTAGATGTATATATAAAGCAAAATTGGGAGACAAGAAAAACTTTTCTAAACTTTGTGGTTGAGAATTGTGTATCAGTTTTGTATGATTTTTTTTCTATTATATTTAAAGACGTTGTGCTCTATTTTTACATTGATGGCCTATCCTTATGATAGGTGATCAATGTCTGACCGGCCGTGGTCCGACAGCCGGCACCACCGTTGATCTGCAGTTCCCAGTGCTGATAGTGGCTGCAGCTGGGTACTGCATGTCCGCCTCCTATTGATTTGAATATGAGGCAGATGTGTAGTACCCAGCCGCGGCCACTATCAGTTGGTGGGGTAGCCCCGGAACTGAGCATTTCCGATGATCTGCTGTCAGCACCGAGAACAGCTGATCAGAGAGGTGCGGGGTGTTGGACCCCGGCTGATCTAAGGATAGGCCATCAATGTAAAAGCAGTGGATAACCACTCTATTAGATGAAAGTAAATTACTTTGTAGATGAAGGTTTTCTATGGGAAAAAGTATCAATTAGCCATTTGGTATCACAATGAAAGGCTTTATGTGTCAATGTCCATTAGTAGCACTGAGTAGAGTGAGATGGCAAGAACAAAAGGCACCATGACATAGCAGGACCATAAACTATTGTACAGCTTATAGGCATTTCATACAGAGCTGTGGACTTGGAGCTAGTTTTGGGTGGAGTTGAAGGGAATTTGTCAGTACTAAACCCTCCTATGCTGTCTATAAGGACATGTAGGTCATAAAAAGCTGAATAAAATGATACCTTGTTATCTGAGATGCAATGTCTTAGTACAGAGAAATCCACCTTTCTTAATATTTAAATGAGCTGTAAAGATCTATTAGCCGGACATAGATCTCAAAAACGGATATCAGTGATGTGGATTCACCCAGGAGCTGATCTGGAGTTTCCTTCCACTGCTCCCAAATTACGGTAATTTCCTATACCATTGAGCTAACGTTGTTTTTTTCCCTTTTTCCTATACCGTTGAGCTGATGTTAGTTTTTCCCCTTTTTTTCCTGTTACACCCATACATAGATCCCCATCAGAATCTGCTTCAAGAGCTTATTTTTAAAAAATGGGGACATGACTAGTTTGAGACACGTAATGACTGACAGTCTGTTCTCCTGATCTACATGTCTCACACTGGTAATGACTAGGGATGATCGAATCCCAAAATATCCGACTGCGCGAATATCCAACGAATAAGTCGCCGCTATTCAACTATTCGCGAATATTCGAGGCGCAATCTAAATCTATGGGAAACACGAATAATTTCACGTTGGACCTAACGGCTAGCTGTGGTGACTGAGGAAAAGGCTGAAAAGGCAGAAACAGTATGGGCACAGCCTGTAGAAGGTTTGAAACAGTCTGGTATCTCTCTCTCTCTCTCTCCCTCTCTCTCTCCGCCAGGCGCCAGGAAGTCAGAAACGAAAATGAAAGTATAGGAGCGGATGTTGTTTTATTCGCCGGATACCGAATGACGCGAATAGCCTGTTATCCGTTGGATACCGAATAGTGACGAATACATTTGCTCATCCCTAGTAATGACCACTTCAAATAAAATAATCTCTGGCGGCAGATTCTCAGGGAGATCTATGTCCGGGCAATAGTTCCTAACAGCTCATTTATATATTAAGAAAAATGTGAATTTTTCTGGAATAAGACATCGGATAACAGATATCAAGGTATAATTTTATTCAACTTTCTATAACCTACATGTCCATTTAGACTGCTTAGGGGATTAGATAGTAGATCGATATAGATAGACAGAACAAAGTATTGATAAACTTATGTTTACCTCTATTACAGTAAATTTGTTATGGCTAATTATTGACCATTTATGAAGGAGTCAGAGCCGAAGCCAGAGTGTGCAAAAATAGAAGATTTGGAGTCAGTGTCTGAATATTGGCTTACCGACTCCACAGCTCCATGTGGTTTCATAGATATAGGCCTTTTTAATTAGTGCCTATTTTTATAGTCTTTACTAAGATCGAATTGCTCAAAGCATCCTCGGGGGCGTGTCTTTAGACTGTTCTGTATTAATATCCTGTGAGCCACACCCTCTTGGAAAAGAACATAAAAATTAGAACCAAATACAAAGGCCTGTATCTCTGGAACCCTATGACGGGTTTAAATGCACACAAAAGATGCAATACTAGGGGAAAAACAAGTAATAATCAACAATCAGTAGACATGTGCTGGGAATAATGGGGGCTCATCGCGTGAGCCCGCATTAAAGTGACAGACACCACCAAGGACTTATTTATGTCCTTGGTCGTGAAGGTGTTAAATCCAAGAATTGAGCAATACTGCTGCCTCGTGTGATTTACTTCATATTGTTGAAAAAGAGCCAGTTCCAAGAAGTTGTGATTTTTCTTTGTCCACTCTTGATTTGCAGCAGAATGAGGTGTTATCCAATGATATCATTCTCTATTGTTTTGCTACAATACCTTAAGAGCTCCAGTCATGCAAATGTTTCAAGCAAAGTTTTTGGTTTCTCCATAGTGAGACATAGTAATAACATTATCTAGAAATTGAGTAAATGTAGCAAATAAAAAGAAACGCAAACTTCAAAAATGGAGTGGATATGACGAAAAATACATCCATCAAGTTCTGGATTGTTACAGAATTGTGATGTAATGGAAAACCAGAAAAAGGGTTTCCAAAATAAGAATATATTTCTTCACTTATTAATAAATATTGTACTAAGTGTTGTACTAAGTGTTTCAGTCCAGATTGAATTACATAGAAAACTTGATGACACCTAACAATTAGCAGTACCGCACGATTGCGAGGCTTCAAGCAGGATGTCCTCAGATGGAACTGACCACTAAGCTTTGAGCGTCACAGAGTATCACCAGCAGGTTGTATAGAGACACAGAGAGACTGTAAGAGTCACAGACAGGAATAGAAGTGACTGATAACTGCTTCATTGTGAACAATGCCCTGCGGAGTAGGATGTTGAATGTCACACAACTCCAGGCACACTTAAGGGAGGTGAGAGGCACCAAGTGTCATTTCAGACCATTAAAAACCATTTACATCAGCATGGTCTGCGTACTAGATGACCTGCAAGGATTCCTGACTACACCACCAGACTCAGACATCATCTATGTACCTGACCACACAACCAGGCACAGGCATCGTCTACATTGGATGAGAGACCAGTGGGCCTCATTGCTGTTAACTGATGAAAGTCGATTCACACGGAGCAGAAGTGATGGCCGCCAATGATATTGAAGACATCAAGGAGAGTGCTAAGCATCAGCCACTGTTGGCACCAGAAGAGCCTTAGGTGGTGGTGGTGTTACAGTGTGGGCAAGTGTGTGTAGTTAATAAAGAACGGTCCTACACTGTGTGAATGGTACAGTGACCGCCCCTACTACTGGAATAACATCATTAATACAGTCATTGTGCCTCTGCATTAACCACACAGGCCTAATTTCATCTTCATGGACAACAATTCTCCAGCTCATCGAGGTCGCACATTAGGGAATGGCTGCTGGAGACTGGGGGACCTCAAATGGAGTGGCCGGCACTTTCTCCAGACCTGAATCCTATAGAAAACCTATGGGATCAGTTGAGCCAGCCATGCAGAGGCCGTAACTCTGTACCCCAGGACCTCAATCACATGAAGGTCGACCTTCAAAAAGAGTGGGATGCCGCCTCCACAGACAATAACTCCACTTGTGACCAGCAGGAGGCGTCGTTGTCAAACTGTAATTGATGCTCCAGGCCACATAACAAGTTATTGCGACATTGACATTGACATTTTTGGGTTGGGGGGCTGTTGCTGGCTTTTGTTCCAATAAATTGTTTGAGATGAGGAAATCCCCATTGCAGCTTCTGCTTGAATGCCTGACTGTCATGATAAAATATCACTGTAGAGTGAAATTTTTATGTTTTACATAAATTTCACCCGAAAACCAGATATCTCTAACATTTTGTGAGTAGTATATCTAAAATCATGCAGTTTTGAATACATTCCACAACATAGATGTAGACTGGATCAGCTGGTGTCCTAGAATCAAAATCCAGCAGGGGCTTAACACCATTGTCACAGCCAATCAATGACCGAATATTGATTTCAGGAAAACGGTGGTGGGTGCAGTGCTGAGTATGGAGGAGAGCCACTGGTCCAGGAGGGGATTTTTTTCACCTTCCTAAACTTAATATCAATGGGGTTTTCAGTAGAGGACAACTCCTTTAATGTAACTATAATAGGTGCAGGGGTTGCCATTACACCAGGGCTCTGGAGACTAGTGAGGATTGATATAAACAAAAATATTACTATTAAAACCTGTGATAGTTGGGGGACCTATTGGAGATTTTGCATTGGTACCCACAAGCTTCATGTTACGCCACTGGATAGGGGGATTGCATTTTACATCATACCCCATTCCTCCTATCGCATAAACTCATTAATTGAGCTGCATTATTAAAAGGAACCTGTCAGCTGAATCACGCTGTTCGAACCACAAGAAGATACTGGCTGCATTTTTGCAGCCATGTATGTCATAGTCTGAATACTCTGAAACTCAGGGACTATGCAACTTGGATGACTTCTACGAGACAAATCCCTAGCAGCATCAAACCGCCCCACTCTCCATGATTGATAGCTCTCTCCCTGCGTGTGGAGATTGTGAAACCTAAAATGAAAAAACTGACGGCACTTCCTAACAGTCAAGTGCGAACAGGTGCGTACTAAGCATGAAACATACTCTAACAAATAAACAGCTGCACTCTGAAATGGTAAGGCATGCAAAAATTGAGACACGTAGCGCATAAAAACTGACCTTTTTTATGCGCTAAGTATCTCAATTTTTAGATTTTTTTTCCCTAGGAGTAACGCATGTCCAAATTCCTGTGTTCAATGTTTGTATACCTTAATGTTGCAGAGTGCAGCTGTATATTTTATAAAGCATTTTTCAGGTTCAGTTTGCACCTGTTCACACTTGTCTGTTACGAAGTGCCGTCAGCTTTTTCATTTTAGATTATAGGGTCATGCTTTCTGACTGAGCACTCCTTCCCACCAGCTTAAGGCGATTTTTCATTTCCTATTAGCAGGTTCCTGTTTGCCAATAAAATTGTAGGCTTTCTCAGCCCAAGTAGAGGCATTAGGTAGGGACCCAGCATAAGAGATATGCCTTGACGCTGGCTACTAGGCTCACAGAACACTGGCCTTTTTATACTCTAAGTGTCTCAATCTTTACATTTATTTCTTTACCAGTAATGCATGTCCAAATACCTGTGTTCAATGTTTGCATGCCTTAGCACTTCAGAGTGCAGCTGTATATTTGTTAGAGAATATTTGATGTTCAATTTGCACCTGTGCACACTTGTCTGTTAGGAAGTGCCATCAGTTTTCTCATGTTAGATTATAGGGCCGTGCCTTCTGACTGAGCACTCTTTTCCCACCAGCTTAAGGCAATTTTTAATTTCCTACTAGCAGGTTCCTGCTCACCCATAAAATTGTATGCTTTTTAAGCCTAGATAGAGGCATTTTAAGTAGGGACCCTGCAAAAAGTGATACGCCTTGATGCTGGCTGCTCGACTCACAGAAAACTGGCCTTTTTTATGCGCTTCATGTCTCAATTTTTACATTTATTTCCTTAGCAGTAATGCATGTCCACATTCCTGTGTTCAATGTTTGCATACCTTAGCTTCTCAGAGTGCAGCTGTTTATTTGTTAGATATTGTGAGACCTATCACCAGGGGGAACAGTCACTGGTGACTCGCCTCAGACTTGTCATCCAAGATACATAATACCCGGCAGCCTTTCCAAAATATGTTTCCTTTGAAATACCGCAGCGTTACAGAGTATAACATGCACGGCTGCAATAACACAGCCAGTGTCTGATTTATGCTGCTCATGGTTTGGCAGCATCAATCTGCTCACAATCTCGCTTTTAATGCACTTCAATGTTTCTCATTATTTATTTCTTCTTTTTGCATACTTGCAAAATAATCAAGAACACAAACCAACACAAAGTAGATCTGTTGCACAATGGATCTCTGATTTCCCCTCCAACATCATTTTACAATAAAAATATGAATATAATGTATATAGAAGGTTAATTCATCTTGGAACTACATTGCTTTACTAATTTGGCACTGATCCTGAATTGCTGCCTGGATTATACCCTAGAGCTGAACTCATAGTTCTTCTAGTTATTGGAAAAGCCTGATAGTTATCGACAGGCACATTCCTAACAGCTGAGTTGAACTTCTATAAGAGTTTGTATCCAGTTGTATTACCTAACAATCCCTTCATAAAATGTTACCAAAAACTCAATTTTTTGCAGTACCATGAGATCAGGCTGTTTTATACAGCATGATCTCATACGAATCTACATTGTTAAACCATGGCATAAATATCATCTTTAGTGCACTGAGTTGTCAGGTTGTCAGATCTGCAGACTCCCCATACAGCATGTGCACGCAGTGATGGTCTAGTTAGTGATGAGCGGGCACTACAATGCTTGGATGCTCGTGTGTATTCAAAATGAGCAGGTTGGACGGTCAGACGGCCTCAACTAAAGCACCACGCATAATTGAAGTCAACGCTAAACGTAAGCATTTTTCCGAAACATCTTAAAGAAAAATGTTCAAGTTTTCGATTGACTTCCATAGTACTTGGTGCTTGAGTCGCGCCCATCTGAACATCCAACCTTCTTGTTTCGAGTACTGAGCACCCGAGCATGGTAGTGCCCGCTCATCACTGGTTCCGAGTACAAAGCACCTGAGCATGGTAGTGCCCGCTCATCACTAGTTACGAGTACAGAGCACCCGAGCATGGTAGTGCTCGCTCATCACTAGTTACGAGTACAAAGCACCCGAGCATGGTAGTGCCTGCTCATCACTGGTTACGAGTACAAAGCACCCGAGCATGGTAGTGCCCGCTTATCACTAGTTATAAGTACTGAGCACCCGAGCATGATAGTGCCCGCTCATCACTAGTTACGAGTACAAAGCACCCGAGTATGGTAGTGCCCACTCATCACTAGTTATGAGTACTGAGCACCCGAGCATGGTAGTGCCCGCTCATCACTGGTTACGAGTACAGAGCACCCGAGCATGGTAGTGCCCACTCATCACTAGTTATGAGTACTGAGCACCCGAGCATGGTAGTGCCCGCTCATCACTGGTTACGAGTACAGAGCACCCGAGCATGGTAGTGCGCACTCATCACTGGTTACGAGTACTGAGCACCCGAGCATGGTAGTGCCCGCTCATCACTGGTTACAAGTACAGAGCACCCGAGCATGGTAGTGTCCACTCATCACTAGTTACGAGTACTGAGCACCCGAGCATGGTAGTGCCCGCTCATCACTGGTTACGAGTACAGAGCACCCGAGCATGGTAGTGTCCACTCATCACTAGTTACGAGTACTGAGCACCCGAGCATGGTAGTGTCTACTCATCACTAGTTACGAGTACTGAGCACCCGAGCATGGTAGTGCTCGCTCATCACTGGTTATGAGTACCAAGCACCTGAGTATGGTAGTGCCCGCTCATCACTAGTTCTAGTCCATGCATTTTCCTTGTATTATGAAATAATTGGGAAATTTTCCTTTCAAGGCGTTGCCTACTACTACAATATTGATGACCTAGCCTTAGGAAAAAGTCTTTGATGTCTCTTGATTGGATCTAATACCTGATACCTCCACTATTCAGCTGTTTTAACCCCCAGCGGTGCTTGGATGTAAACAGTGTATGAAGTGAGAACAGCACAATTTCCTTTGAAGTGAATAGGAGTCTGGCCTGCAGTACTGGGGAGCAGCCACTACAAAGGGTATCGAGCTTTGCTGTTCAGGTCTGTATACGTTATGCATGTAGCTGCCAGTGGAGCTGGTAATGGCTGATCCAGGCGGTCTCAGGTGTCTTACCCGCACCAATCAGATATTGATCATTTATCCTAAGGATAGATATTTAATTAGTAGAGGATAATCCCTTTAACTGGCATGCCTTACAAGTGTACCAAATATTGACTAATCTGCTCTACCCCACTGTACCCAGATGCCATATTTTGGGCTTCTTCTCTACTGGCAGAAGCGATCCATCACAGATAACTTTTTGCCAATTCGTCCTTCTACTGGGCAGAGCAACTCATTGTGTGGCAGTAACTTACTATGAAGGTTTGGCAGCAAAAGACGTCAAGTGCATGAAGCAGGGGCATCACTGTGGTGGACTGAGGGACTGTGGTGGGTGATGTGGACACTACGACTATCTTCATGGCCATTCCAACTAACTACACAGGTCCAGCTTTATACTGGTTGGTGCCTTCTACACTACATTTACATGAGCCTCTCCAATACTTCGGAGGTATGATAAGCCTCCAAACCAGACGTGCATG
The DNA here is from genome assembly GCF_048569485.1 of Anomaloglossus baeobatrachus. NCBI lineage: Eukaryota > Metazoa > Chordata > Amphibia > Anura > Aromobatidae > Anomaloglossus > Anomaloglossus baeobatrachus. Next base: position 58,968,094 of record NC_134364.1, on the reverse strand, counting down.
TTAAAGCTTGTGCAGAAAAAGTATTCAATCTCTGTGAGGTAATTTGAAGACAAATGTGTGATTGTCTGCTATGACAGGACATGTGTTGTAGGATTTGTCAGCAGAGGCTGATATTTCCAGCTATCCGGTGAAATGACTTCACAATGCACATGCTCTACATAGCTTACGCTTCATAAGGAAGATGACATCATGACGTGCCACCATGTGCCCACCACTAATACGAAAAACACAACACTCCTTATTCAACACTGCGTCGTCCCCTGTGAATTCCGTATCACATAAATCATATGACGCTCTGTATCTGCATGAAATGTTAAAATTCCACTGTCAGCCTTCTATAGATTAGCCCAAGGCTTGGGAAGGTTTTTAAAGCACGTCTACAGCTGATCTGAACCGCCTCATTCAATCCGCCATTGCAATGTCCATAGGAGTTGTTTTATAGCTTTCCAAATACCCTGAATGGGAGTTGTTGTTTAGCCCTAACCGCAGGGTATTACCCCCAACTTGTGGTCCATGAGGTACTGCAGGATGATGACAAAAGAAACACCAAGACTAAAGCTGTCCACACGCATTAGACTTATACCGGCTGAACCAGCCGATATCAATGAGTTTGGCTGACGATCTAATGTGTATGGGAGCATCGGCTGATGGCTAAGTGGGATGTTGATCGTTCATGTCCAGTTTCGGACTGCTGATCACACTGTCCTTAATGAAATAAGCTGCCAGCTGACGTGTCAGCCCGTGGCTTTCTAATAGAGCACACAGGAGCACTCAATCGAGCGAGCATTCCTGTGTATGAGAGAGTCAGCTGAGATGGCTGTCAACCGATCGATCGGCAGAAGCATTGTTTGGCTGACAACCATCCAATTTGTATGGCCAGCCTAAGAAGTACTGAAAAGACCTTTTGTAAGGTTCATGTGCATGGCTTGCTTAAGAAGGAGCCCTGTTTTACGCAAGCCATCTAAAAAGCCATTGCTACGGGTCTCACAAAATGGCAACGCAAAATTTATTTATTTTACAACTTTCTAAATATTAAGTGCTTGTGTTAGTCATTGCCCTCTTAGCACGGCACCTGGTGTTTCCATCTTACCCAGCTTTTGAAGTGAATTTGACCCTGTTGGAGATGGCTATAGCTATCGCTCTGTAACTCCACAGTGGCATCAGGCTGACAAGGCAACCATTAAACCAAAACAGGAAATAGAACTCCATATCCAAATTCCATAAATTATGGCAAACATCACCATATCAAAACTAGCAACCAAAAAATTGAGTTTGCACACGGATAATTCATTAATAAGAAGATTTTTATATATATTCAATACTTTTATTTCATCATATAGAATTTCACAACAATAGTTTTACATAAATTTATTAATAAAGTGCTGGCACCCACAAATTTAAAAACACCCTACCCCATTAAAACCATGCAAAACAGACTGGTGCGGTGTGGTGTGGTAAATATAAGTATTATAGAGGACTTATTGCACAATTATATCAGACCACAGGGTACATAAACAATTCAATCACATATATCAAACCTACGTTGCCTAGCCATCCACTCAGTACTATAAAGTGCAAATGCAATATCAAAGGGAGGGGAGAGCAGCCCGTGATTCAAACCCATCTAATGTGTCATAAATAACAGTATGTTATAATGTCCTATTGTAAGGAGTATACTCCTTTGGCGGAAACAATGGTTTAGACATCAATAATAAGCAAATAAAACACCAAAGGAAGACAGTGTGAGTCCAAACCCTATGGGGATGGATGCATACCTTTAAGGACAAATTTAAACAAAGTCACGGGCTAGTTAGATGTAAAACACCCCCAGAGTAACTGAGCGGTTTTAACCGGCAGAGACTAAGGCTACCCAGGGGTCAGGCCACACCGCCCAGCACCTCGACGCGCGTTTCGCATCCGCTTCATCAGGATGCGAAACGGATGCGAAGGACGAAGCGGATGAGAAACGCGCGTCGAGGTGCTGGGCGGTGTGGCCTGACCCCTGGGTAGCCTTAGTCTCTGCCGGTTAAAACCGCTCAGTTACTCTGGGGGTGTTTTACATCTAACTAGCCCGTGACTTTGTTTAAATTTGTCCTTAAAGGTATGCATCCATCCCCATAGGGTTTGGACTCACACTGTCTTCCTTTGGTGTTTTATTTGCTTATTATTGATGTCTAAACCATTGTTTCCTCCAAAGGAGTATACTCCTTACAATAGGACATTATAACATACTGTTATTTATGACACATTAGATGGGTTTGAATCACGGGCTGCTCTCCCCTCCCTTTGATATTGCATTTGCACTTTATAATACTGAGTGGATGGTTAGGCAACGTAGGTTTGATATATGTGATTGAATTGTTTATGTACCCTGTGGTCTGATATAATTGTGCAATAAGTCCTCTATAATACTTATATTTACCACACCACACCGCACCAGTCTGTTTTGCATAGTTTTAATGGGGTAGGGTGTTTTTAAATTTGTGGGTGCCAGCACTTTATTAATACATTTATGTAAAACTATTGTTGTGAAATTCTATATGATGAAATAAAAGTATTGAATATATATAAAAATCTTCCTGACAAGGCAACCAGCAAAGATGACATTGGGCCTGGCAAATTAGCTTGCCAGGGTTTGACTGCAAATTGTGGTCCATTCCCTTCCACTGTCACTCCGGTATCCCTCCGTGGCCTGTTTCATCCTGACTACTCTTCTTGAGACAACCCTTAGCTCTGTTACTGACTGCTCAATCTGCACTGTGACTGTTCTGGAGGCTGCAACCTGTGAATTCCAAGAGGAAAGTTCTTACTTCCTTGCAGAGGTAAAAGGGGTTGTCCAGGATAAACTTTCAGTTAAGCAAAGGCTTGATAGACGTATAAAATAATAAGCCGAACTGTTGTACCCTCCAGCCCCGCCAGCGCTGCCTCTCCGCCACTGCTCTGGTCTTTGCTGATAGGCAACAGCGGTGATATTACATCGATGACATCATTAATGATGTCAAAGCCAATCATTGGGCTCAACGGCTCATGTCATCGACAACTACAGAGCCACTGAACTTAGTGATCGTCAGCAGCAGTCACATGCGTTGTCAACGTAACATCAAAACTGCAGAGTAGCACCTTAGAGGCAGTACTGAAGCCAGAGAGGGGTGTGACAGGTATTTTAAAAAAATATTTTATGCCTCTACAAGCCTTTGTTTTTCTCGGACAAGGGTGAAGAATGTGGTAATTGTGTAGACACCGCACCCAATTCTAGCCAGTGCCAAAATCATTCTGGCCTAGACCCTCCACATCTCTAGTAAGGGCACTAATGTTTCCATGGTGGGTAAGGACCCCCTGGTGGACACAGACAGAAAAGGGCCCCTGTTCAAGAATAGTACATGGGTTCTTTGCAGTCCAATGGCTCCTCAAAATGCTCAATTCCCCGTTTTGGAAGCAGAAATGGGAGCCCCTTACCTCTTGGGCCCCTGTGCGGCTGCACCAATGATATGTCCACCCCTGTAAGGACCCCTATGGTTGGCACAAAGACCCTCACATGGTTCTTACATATGAGCGACTGTAATTGGTACTGTACCTCGTCGTTATCAGAAATTAGGACTTTCTATTATGCATGGTGTTGAGACGCTATTGCTTTTCAATATGTTTCTCAAGAACTCCCGGCAGGAGGAAAAAAGACAATTAGATGGAAATTAGTGTAATTGATTGAGTGCACAATACACCACTCGAACAGCAACAAATCTTTGCTTTCAAAGTCAGTTGCAGAGAAGATTAATAAACGCTAATATATCGAAAATGAGCACTAATGCTGGAGTAAATCTACATGCATAGACTAAACCTCACTCTTAGAAGCTTAGTGAACTCTCAGTGTATCGATTTTTTTTTCACAGGAACCTAATAGGATCACATTATAGGGTTAATATTTTGAGGGCAGCACTTAGGAACGACCCTGAAGTACTACTGTACATGGTCTGATCATACCACAGCTCCTGGGCAGGGGAGGAAGAAAAAAAGTATATAGACATTACAGCACAGGATCATAGCTGATTCTTTCTGTAAGGTAAAATATTTCCCTTCCTGCTTATAAAAACGTTTTACCTCCCAGAAAGAATTGTTTGTGATCTCATGCTGTAACGTCTGTATACATGTTGGAGTTTATTTTGTGGCTCTAAGCATGAGTTAGCATAAGTGTGTGTGTGTGTGTGTATGTGTTTGTGTGTGTGACAGAATTTTGTTTTTTCCTTTGTCTGTCTCATCTGTGGTTTCATTACAAGCCTGTCCCATTCCTCCCTGGGGAGAGGAAGAGGGGGAATTAAATCATGACTGGTCAGTAGCAGGGCCAGAAAGGAGACTCAGGCCTCTCCACCATTAGGAGTATACCTGAGGTTAGGGATAGCGTAGGGTCCCCTAGCCTGAGGGATAGCTTAGGAGTCCCGTTTCCCCGCTATCCCAAAGTGATTGTGACAGTGCCATATTGTGTACATTATTACATAGATCTCTTAGATCTGATGAGACTGGTGTACTTCTTGTGAAAATAAATGTCAGAATGGCTGCATAATCCTCAAACCACAATGGGCATTTTCTGAGTCCAACTACGGCTGAACGCATAAAATTCTCTTTCATATTAGGCAGAAAAATGATTATGTATAGATTTTCACAATAAGTACACCGGTATCAACAGACTTAAAAGAAATATCTGATATTGTATGCCTTTTTTATAACATGAACCCTCATGACAGGTCTGCTTTAATAAGCTGTAACGCCATTCACCTTACGCCAATTTTGTTTGTGCTCTAGCGGCTGCATATTATCTAGCGGCTACTACGTTTATAGCAACTACGAAACCAGAAACATGTCCACTAGCAGTGGTAAGGAGATATCTGATTGGTTGTTCTTCTGGTTGTTCTCGTTTACAAGGCTTTCTATATATGGCATTATTTCATTTAGACTAGCATCTAATTTACATCCAGACAGAAGTGAAATATTTTAATTTGAAGTCTAAAATACTTCAGACGAGTGCAAGTGATAATTGTGGTCTAAAATTAATGCAGGTGTGACCCATATCCTTCAAATGACTGGCCAAGAAAATTAGTCTCCACCTTCATTACATGGAAGCTGCATAAAATTAGGGGCACGGTGTGTGAGTTGTGTCTCATCGTCCAATAATGTCTCAAAGGATGTCAGTCTGTAGTTTAAAATGTAGAATAAGGTGCTCAAGAAGGGCTCAAACCCATCAACAAACAAAAGAGGAACTTGGCACTCCAAACTTTATGTAAGGAATTTATCATACAGGCAGTGCAGAAAAATGATAACGTTTCGAGCCCTATAATTGGGTCTTCATCAGACACAATAGATTCTACTACAGGATATGCCTTTAAGAGGGTGATACTGTCAAAAGTCACAGTGAGACCCCCCAGCCATTGCTCAAAAACATCCCAGGTGAGAGAAGCATGCAGACCAGGCAGCGAATTCAATAGAAAGCATACACTACAAAGAACAAGCTTTGCATAAATAAATAGTAAAAGCAAATATGAGAAACTTTCTAATATATTTTATCAAAGCAGTATCAAGCTTTCCTCACTTATAAGCCACTTCTCCTCTCACCTACATTCACTCTGAAAAAAAGTGCTAACACTATTTAAGACAGGACAGACTGACAGCTCTCTCAGGGATTAAAGCTGCCTATTGAATTCTATCAAAAAGGGGGCGGTAAGAAAGAGACAGAAACAGTGGCTGAGTGAGGGTTGCCAGCGCCCGGGCTTGGAAAGTACTTTGTGATCCCTAATTCGTGAACTTTTAGCATTTCCTTAGTTCTTTCCACCACTCCAGCATCTGTGTCATGGGATGTTCAGGTACAGACTCATTAGGTGTCATGGCAGAGTCAGGCTCTGTTCACACTGCAGAGCCTGAGAGGCAACCTGATGTCTCCTAGTTGTTCAGCCAGAGCTGAACGTCGGCTGTTTAATGTTCTGTGTTCCTCAGTCCTGCAGGAGTTAAATCCTGGGGAACTCTGCTAGGAGTGCAGGCTGCCAATTGCCAATCAAAGTCATCTACTTCCTATATAAGATCCTGCATGTCACTACTAAGTGCCGATTATAGCTTCAGCTTTGGCTCCAAGCGATACCTGTTTTGTTAGTGAACCTGTTGATGGTGATCTTTGATGAGAGTGGTGTGAACGTTCCCCTGGGTTGCGTTACTTCATTCCCTTTTCTTTGCTCCCCTGTATACAGATTGTCTCTTCTGTGTGTTTTCAGTGCAGTGTGTACACATTTCTGTTCTTCCTTGTCCATGTCGTTTTGTGGGGTTCCATTTTTAAGTTTCCCGGCCTGCCCCGAGGGTAAGGCTGCTTTCACACTTCCATTGTTTTGCATCAGTGACATTCCGTTTTGTGACTGATGTGATGGATGCGTTGGAGATTGTGGTACAACTAATGGGACTGATCCGTTAAAAAAACTGATCCGTTTTAGCAGTTTGTACCTGGCAGAATCCAGCTGTGGCCTCAGGTAACCTGAGTGATGTCACCGCTGACAGCGCGACTCACTTCAGTTGCTCCGTGGAGCTCACAGTGAGCGGCGGTGGTCTACGGTCGCTCCTGTCAGCTTCCGATGTAGCAGAGCTGAAAGCGTCGTGGTACCTCGTGTGGATTATGCTGGACCTGGAGGGGTATTTGGGGATTAATAAAGTGGTGAAAGAAGGTGTTTTTTTGTCTTTTATTTCAATTAAAGGATTTTTCAGTGTTTGTGTTTATTTACTTTCATTACAGTTTAGTGATGGGGGATATCTCATAGACGCCTGCCATCACTAAGCTAAGACTTAGTGGCAGCTATGGGCTGCCATTAATTCCTTATTACCCCGATTGCCACCACACCAGGGCAATCGGATGAGTCGGGCAGTGTCGCGGGACTGTTGCATCTAATGGAGGCGGCAATTCCGGGCAGCTGCTGGCTGATATTTTTATGCTGGGGGGCTCCCCATAATGTGGGGCTCCCCATCCTGAGAATACTAGCCCTCAGCTGTGTGGCTTTACCTTGGCTGGTATTAAAATTAGGGGGGACCGCACAACATTTTTTGTAATTTTTATTTATTTATTGTACTGCACGATATAGACCTGCCCACCGACAGCTGTGATTGGTTGCAGTAAGACAGCTATCACTCAACCTGGGGGTGCATCTTACTGCAACCAATCATAAGTGCCGGTGAGCGGGGGAAGCTGTGAATACGACATGGAATAATGAGCAGCCGGCATTTTCAAAAGCAGGAGAAGCTGCCGGAGCAGTGTGACAACTGTGCAGCGCCGTGCCGGTGATCGGTGAGTATTTGAGATGGGGTGGGAGGGACAGGCTGACCGACAGACAGAGAGAGAGAAAGCGACAGAGAGAGAGACCAACCGACAGACAGAGCGAGACCGACAGACAGGGAGAGAGAGACCGATATCGTCAGAGAGAGACCCACACCGACAGAGAGAGAGAGAGACCGACAGACAGAGAGAGATTTTCTAACCAGAAAGGAATTTACACAACTGAGCATGCTCTGTTGCTAAAAAAAAACGAACCGTCGCCGGAATCCGTCATTTAATGGATTGGACTGCTTTAGGCACCCATAGGCTTCCATTTTAACCAACGACGGATGCCGACGGAATTCTGCGCACTGCATTTTTTCGATGCTACAAAAAAAGTTACATTCTGCGTTGCTTCTGCCCGGCGGTCAGTCATTCCATGACTGATCAGTCGCATAGCGGATGCAACGCAGGGCCATCAGTCGCAATCCGTCATTAATACAGGTCTATAGGGAAAAAACTGAATCCTGCAAAATATATTGAAGGATAACGCATTTCCTCAAGGCGATGGATTGTGACTGATGCAAAACAACATAAGTGTGAAAGCAGCCTAAGGGAGAAGAGGAGTAAGATCAGGGCTTGGACAAGAGTCAGGGTCACGCTGGGGGCTCGGACTTGGCTACCATCAAGCCTACCTACGAGATAAGGGACAACACAGGGTCTCAAGTCTGAGGGCCAGCCTAGAGACCTTAGACATGTTATTACATACTCCATGTGTGACGCCCTGGGCAAGCCAGGGGTCACAGGTCACAACACCACACGCACCCCACATTCCCTGCAGGTACACACAAGGTCAAAACTAAAATCCTTGTTGCCTTCCTCCGGGGGCTGGTGTCCACACCAGGGGGTGGGCCAGGTGGTTGGCTCCGCCCACCGAGGAGTACACAGCCCTGGAGGCGGGAGGAACCAGGCAGATAGAGTTTGGACAGGAAGAAGAACAGTTAGGGAAGTGAAGGAGTGAAGAGTGCAGTTTAGGAGGAAGAGGTAGAAGGAAGTGAAGTGGTAGTGGAGCAAAGGAGAGGAGCTTGTAAGAGGAGTAAAGAAGTAAAAAGAAACAGTTAAGCAAGCCTGAAGTTGGTCCGGGTGTGTGCCCCGGACTGAGACAGCAAGGTTGGCAGACGGCGGTGACCGTCTGCAGGCGAGACTGATTAGAGGTTGCCGAAAGGACCGTGGACGGGTGGTGACCCGGCGGTACCGGAGCGGTATACGAAGATTAGTCAGCACCAGGGCAGGGGCCTTTCGGATCCCGGCAAGGCTAGGAGTCGCCGAATTTGCCAAATCCGTCAGTAAAGGGGACGACTGTCTCCCAACAACCAAGTCCCGTTGAAGGCAACAGTCCAACCGTTAAGGGGAGACACCGCCACCGCCAAGGCACCAGTTTCCCAGGGCCAGCGCCTGCGGGCAAGAGTGGAGCTCCTCCGGCTCATATCCAAGCTGGGGAGCGGGTTACCGGTGGGGACCCATCGCTACCAAAGAGACTTTCATAGGTGCAGGGAAGAGACCATCACCACTAACTGCAGGGAACATCAGCACCGTGAACCGTCCGAGGGACCCGTCCAACCAGCCGTTTGTTTACCGAGAACTGTGTCGTGTTTACTGGCTGAGTGAGTACCTCCGTGCCGTGCGGCACAGCGCTGCCCCTGCACCTCCACAGGCCCCATCCCCGCCTGTCCACCATTCCAATCCCATCACCGGGCCCCGGGAGCACCAAGACCCCTACCCACGGAGGGGCAAATCAACAACTGGCTGCTCCGTACCATCACTCCCGGGCTCCCCCAAACAGAGCAGCGGTGGTGTCCACTCCATCACCACAACCGTGGGTGGCGTCACGGACAATAAACTATTCCAAAATCCCAATCCCCTTTCACTCACGGGCGAGGAGCGCCGCTCGAGTCCCCGGGATCCGGCCCATCGCTCGAGCCACCGAGCAGCGGCAGGCCGCAGCAGCCGCGGCAGCCGGACCCGAGCAGTGGGAGAGCGCGGCGTCCCCTCCTCCGCCCGCGACACATGATAATCTGTCTTGTAAGTCCTTGTATTGTAAATTGAGGAAAACCTCTTAGTTTTTATTGCTTTTTGCTTAAATCAGGCATAAAATGTGAAAAATAAAAAGCTATATGATTTTCTATTACATTTTTTTGTAAGAATTTTATTTCCTGAGCCCTAACCCTAACCCGATCCCTAAGCCTAAATCTGACCCTATCCCTGAAGCATTCCTTAACTCTAGTTAGGATTAGATAAAGTCCAAAAGTATAAAAGCAGTAAAGCTGGGATTACACACTGCAACATCGCAAAGGACATCGCTGTAACGTCACCGGTTTTGTGACGTAACAGCGACCTCCCTAAGTCTCTGGTGAGTCTCTGGTGAGCTGTCAAACAGGCAAACCTGACCAACAACGCAACAGCGATCCGGACCTGCAGAGCGACCTAGCTGGTTGTTGGGGACGTTGATAAGCAGCCTTTTGAAAGGGAAGTTGCTAACAAAGTCGCTGCAAAGTCTTTCACACACTGAAACTTTTTAGCGATGCATGCTGCACAGCGGGAAACAAAGGACCAAAGAATGGTCCTGAACGATTTGTAGCGATCACAACTTCACAGCAGGGGCCAGGTCGCTGATGTGTTTCACACACTGCAACATCGCAAACGACATCGCTATTGCGTCACAAAACCGGTGACGTTACAGCGATGTCGTTTGAGATGTTGCAGTGTGTAAACCCAGCTTAAGGAATGAAAACAGCACTGATTCATGTGCACTGCACTTGATTCAATATGTTCTATATTCATTAAGTGCTAATCTCGTGTTTTCTCTGTTGCTGCTTATGCAAAGCGCTGCAGTTCAGAGGAGTTTGTCATTGACTGATCTGCTCTGTATAGGCAGCAACTGAGGTGACAGTGCTCACTTCATAATACTGAGCTTTGTCATTTTAGTCCCTGCCAGGGGCGTACATAGAAATCATGGGGCCCCATAGCAAAAGTCTGAAAGGGCCCCCCCTCCCCCGAAATAAAAAAAAAATTACAATAAAATATTAACATAATACTCACTATACAGTACATGTTACTGGGGGCCAGCATGCGTTACTGGTGGCGGCTTATAGTCAGAAATAACACATACTACTACATAGTGTTACTGAACAACACCTACTATACCAAGGCAAAATAATGCCGCCACTCCATAACCAAATATCACCACATAGAGTCTGAATATAACACACCGCAAATCCCCCAAAAATCTGCAAATATGTGAACTTGGCCTAAAGAAGCGGTATCCTCCTTCGTGACCCTCACCACACACAATATACATTTTCACATCTGTCTCCCCCATATAATGGGAACGATTATGACCCTCTTTACAGCCTTAGTAACCATAGTAAAACTCTAAAGGTAAAAGTACAGGGATAATACACACAGTGATGGCACAGCACATGGGCAATACCCACACACACACACAGTGATGGCACAGCACATGGGCAACACACACGCTGATGGCACAGCACATGGGCAACACACACACACACACTGATGGCACAGCACAGGGGCAACACACACACACAGTGATGGCACAGCACAGGGAAGTTTTTCGGTAGTGTTACAAACAGACATTTGTACATTATAATACTCACTTGTTCCTGTGCTGTGAGAGACGATGATAGTGGCTCCGGCATTCCTGTTGCATGCACTTCCTGTCAGTCCTCCTGGCTGCTCCTCCTCTCCTCTTTCTTTCTATTCCTTCTGTTCGCCGCTGCTCACTCACTGTTTTTTCTGCTCTCTGTTTGCTTTTCTATCTTTTCTGTGGTCTCTACCCCTGCTCCACTCCAGCAATGTTTTCCTTTTCATCATTTCATTCTCCTGCAGCTGTACTGAACAAGCTCCACCCCCTCTCCTGATTGGCTGTTCTCCTCCTGGCATCTCTGACAGCTCTCTGATTGGAAGAAGATGCTGCCAGGCCCCTCCCTCCTCTTCAGCACAGGCCCGCACAGTATGCAGTGAGTGTAGGTGAGACTGCATCTCTGCCAACCTGCAGTTATACAAACAGTGCCGGCACCCAGCGGCATTAATCAGCTGATTGGTGACGGCCCGGGGGCATGATGCATGAAAATGGAAACGCAGACACCGCGGGCAGCCGCCCCGGGCCCCTCCAGCTTGCGGGCCCCATAGCCGTGGCGTGGTCTGCCTCTATTGACGGTACGCCACTGGTCGCTGCCTATGCAGAGAGCAGCTGATGACAAACTCTTCTCCACTGGCACTCTACTTAAGCAGCTCCAAGTGGGCACTCACTGCACACCTGTAGATGCAACTATTTCACAGTTCTGGCGGGTAGGCAAAATTTTGCACCCCTATAAATATTGGCAGTTAAGGCAGCGTACATGATAGCCTCTCCATGCTACGAAGCTGTGCAGAGACACTTGCAGCTTTAAAAACTTTCTATCTCTCCACAGAGCTGGATTCACAGCTACACAGCCAAGTACTATCCAATAATGGCATCCGTGCTGCAGCTTCTTGTGCTACATAGAGACGGAATCCTTAATATCTCAATGTGCTGTGTATGAGACACAGCATAGCAGAGAGGAATAGCTCAAGTCTAGAATGGATGGAAACTAATTGCTATGGTGTCTCCCACTCACATCCTACTTAGAAAAGGGGATATCCTGCTCTTCTGTTACTCTACAGCTCAATCTCAGAAGCACAAAAATAGAGGACTTCATACAGCAGCACCAAACAATGTAGTGGTAAACAGAGCACTGGGGTGAAACCTACTAATATCTTGAATAATTTTGAAAAGTTGGATCCCGTTCACTATGTGCCCCTATGTCTGTCTCCTTTCAAGAAGTTCCTCCATCTTGCTCACCTTACCTTCTTTATAAACATTATTGGTTTTAACTAGTTAGGAGCGGGCACTACCATACTCGGGTGCCCTGTACTGGTAACTAGTGATGAGCGGGCACTACCATGCTTGGGAGCTCGGTACTCATAACTCGTGATGAATGAGCACTACCATGCTCGGGTGCTCTGTACTCGTAATTAGTGATGAGAGGGCACTACCATGCTCGGGTGCTCGGTACTCGTAATTAGTGATGAGTGGGCACTACCATGCTCGGGTGCTCGGTACTCGTAATTAGTGATAAGCGAGCACTACCATGCTTGGGTGCTCGGTACTGCTAACTAGTGATGAGCGGGCACTACCTTGCTCAGGTACTCTATGCTCATAACTAGTGATGAGCGGGCACTACCATGTTTGGGTGCTCTGTACTGGTAACTAGTGATGAGCGGGCACTACCATGCTCGAGTGGTCAGTACTCGTAACTACTGATGAGAGGGCACTACCATGCTCGGGTGCTTGGTACTTGCAACTAGTGATGAGCGAGCACTACCATGCTCGGGTGCTCAGTACTCGTAACTAGTGATGAGCGAGCACTACCATGCTCGGGTGCTCAGTACTCGTAACTAGTGATGAGCGGGCACTACCATGCTCGGGTGCTCGGTACTGGTAACTAGTGATGAGCGGGCACTACCATGCTCGAGTGCTCGGTACTGGTAACTAGTGATAAGCGGGCCCTACCTTGCTCAGGTGCTCTATGCTCATAACTAGTGATGAGCGGGCACTACCATGTTTGGGTGCTCTGTACTCGTAACTAGTGATGAGCGGGCACTACCATGCTCGAGTGGTCAGTACTCGTAACTACTGATGAGCGGGTGCTACCATGCTCGGGTGCTTGGTACTTGCAACTAGTGATGAGCGGGCACTACCATGCTCGGGTGCTCGGTACTGGTAACTAGTGATGAGCAGGCACTACCATGCTCGGGTGCTTGGTATTGGTAACTAGTGATGAGCGGGCACTACCATGCTCGGGTGCTTGGTATTGGTAACTAGTGATGAACGGGCACTACCATGCTCGGGTGTTCGGTACTCGTAACCAGCAGGTCAGATGCTCTGACAGTGCTCAACTCGAGTAAGGAGTATAATGGAAGTCAATGATTGGGCAGTTTGTCTCCGACACACAGACAGCCATAAACAGAGTATTTCCGGGGGAGGGATGATGGGTTCTTTTTCTTTTGATACACTACATCTGAAAACGCTGGTTTAGGCCTGCGACACACATCTGTGCTGCCGGCACGTGTTTGTCATTTTTCACACGTGCCGCCGGCACGGAGACACGTTAAGCAATGCTACCCTATTGTAGCAGGCACACACACGTAAAACCACACGGAACGTGTGTCCGTGTGCGTTTGTACGTGTGTGCGTTTTTCAAAGTGCTGTATTGTCAGTGTTTTCTCCCGCAGCACGGGTGTCACACGGCCCGCACCCGTACCACACAGGTGTAGTGTGGATGCGGTCCCGTGTGACACGCGCCGGAGAAAACACACGTGTCAGTGGGAAAAAAAAAACATTTACTCACCTTCTCCAGCCCTCCTGTCTCTGCCGCTGCTGCCTCTTGCTGCCGACCGCCGCTCATTAATCTCATAGAATATTCACTTCACTGCCTAGCAGCAGCAGCAGCGGGGAGACGGGAGGGCTGCAGACCGACGATCAGCACCACGGACAGCAGCGCGGACATCAGGAAGGACCAGGTGAGTATGTTAATTACCGGTTCTACGTGTGCTATCGCGGATAGCTCACGTAGAACACACGTGTCCCGCACGTACCAGAGATATGTACTTACCTGCACGCAACACGCAGGGGAAATACGTGTCTCTCGGCACGTGCGTGATTTTCACGTGAATGTGGCAGAGGCCTTAACCTCAGTGAGAGCCACTTAGAGACTGTGAATAGATAGATTGCAATCTATCCATCTATCTATCTATCTATCTATCTATCTACAGCAGGGGTCTCAAAGACGGCTGGGTGTATGGGCCGCACACAGGAAAAAAATAAATTGGGGGGCCGCATTCTTTGCAGGACAAAGTGACATTTTTATTGGTACCATATATAATATATTTTATTGGTTTTTACACACCTTGGGATCACTGATTTTGAACATTTTCACTTGTTCATTATAGCAAACGTGCACATTCTTTGTTTAAATATAAACATTTTTTTTTTTTTACATTTTATCCCTTTCTTGTAACTAATAGTCTTACAATTAGCACTATATAGAGATTTTGACCAACATCTTTTAGTAATGTTCCCCATATTGTTGTAACGTGCCCATCCTTGTCCCCTTGTAGTATTGTGCCCCATCCTAGTCCCCATCCCACAGTAATGTGCTCATCCTTGTCCCCATCCTAAAGTAATGTTCCCCATCCTTGTCCCCATTTTGTAATAATGTGTTCATCCTTGTCCCCATCCTATAGTAATGTCCCCAATCTATAGTAATGTGTCCATCCTTGTCCCCCATCTTATAGTAATGTTCCCCATCCTTGTCCCCTTGTAGCAATGTCCCCATCCTATAGTAGTGTCCCCATTCTATAGTAATGTGCCCATCCTTTAGTAATGTGCCAACCTTGTCCCCACCCTAAAGTAATGTCCCCAGCATTATCCCTATTCTTTAGTAATGTTTCCCATCCTTGTCCCCAGCCTTGTCCCCATTCTATAGTCATGTGCCCACCTTGTTCCCATTCTATAGTCATGTGCCCATCCTAGTCCCTATCCTATAGTAATGTGCCCATCCTAGTCCCTATCCTATAGTAATGTGCCCATCCTAGTCCCTATCCTATAGTAATGTCCCCATACTATGTCCCCATCCAATAGTAATGTGCCCATCCTTGTAATGTCCCCATCCTATAGTAATGTCTCCAGCCTTATCCCGATCTCATAGTAATGTGCGCACTTTGTCCCCATCCTGTAGTAATGGGTCAGCATCTCCCCTCACCTTCCACAGACGCTGGAGTGAAGCTGAGGGGGAGGTCTTCGGCCCCAGATCCACAGTGATTGGAGAGATCGGTCACAAGGCCGGTCTCTCCAATCAGAGCTGGGGGCGGGTGAAACACAGGTCACCCAGCTCCAGCCAATGATCAGGGCTACAGCTGCACTGATCTTGGCTGGATTTCAATGTTTCAGCGATTTTCAATGGCTGAAACATTAGTGGCTGTGATTGGCTGACGAACGCCGCTCAGCCAATCACAGCCTCCGTAGGTCCGGGGAGGAGACACCACCCCTCCTGAAGTCCCCTCCTCCCTGAATCTAAGGTATTTGCAGCGATCGCAGCCTCCTGGGCTGCGATTTCGCCATGACGTACTGGGTACGTCATGGGTCCTTAAGTACCAGGGAACCATAACGTACCCAGTACGTCATAGGTCGCTAAGGGGTTAACGTCCAACACACACACACACACACACACACACACACACACTTCTCACCTGTCCTGCGCTCCCTCCGCTCCCTCATCTCTGCTTCCTGCGGCCCCTAGGCCCGTGCCCCCGGTCACTATCGCAGCAGCTGCAGTGTCACTGTCAGTGATTTATGTGAGATGATTGTATTGCCGGCGCGAGAGCGCAGCACCAGCAACACATTCATCTGACATACAGTGCAGACAGTGGCTGCGGCCCCTGCACCTGCCGCGATAGTGACCAGGGACACGGGCCTGGGGGCCGCACGAACTACCCTGAGGGGCCGCATGCAGCCCGCGGGCCGCGTGTTTGAGACCCCTGAATTCTACAGTATCTATCTATTATCCATCCATTCTATCTGATAGTGAAGGCTATGGGTTTATTAGAGTCACATGAAGATCCTATTTAAAACTAAAAATTTCTTAAACTTTGCATATAAATCATGTTTTTTGTCTGTATTCGCTGAACTGATATAAATGGCTCATCTGCTGATTTAGTTATGTAACAGATATTTTTGCAATACGAGCACGAGTCCTTAACAAACATGGGGCTGTCGGTAATCCAGACAGATAAATGCACATTTATGTAAGTTTTAGATAACAAAAAAATATTACAATTATTTTGGAGTCCTAAATACAAGAGAGCTGAAAAATATATATAGTCACTGATCCCTTTACAACAACTAAATTAAGGCGTGATACGTGAAAATAAGAATTTTGTAATATATCTTTTTAGAGAAATCTGCTTCTTTCTCCACCTGGACTGATCTTATAGTCTTTAAATTCTCAATTCATGGGCAAAATCTGTCTTCGGTGATTACAGACTTTCTCATTACTGAGAGAGGAGATGACAGTTGGTGCTCATAAAGTTCTACAGTGCGTATGGAAAGTATTCAGACCCCTTTAAATTTTCCACTCTTTGTTTCATTGCAGCCATTTGGCAAATTCAAAAAACTTCATTTTTTTCTCATTAATGTACAGTCTGCACCCCATCTTGACAGAAAAAAAACAGAAATGTAGAAAGTTTTGCAAATTTATTAAACAAGAAAAACTGAAATATCACATGGTCACAAGGGTATTCAGACCCTTTGCTCAGACACTCATAAATAAGTCACATGCTGTCCATTTCCTTGTGATCCTCCTTGAGATGGTTCTACTCCTTCATTGGAGGCCAGCTGTGTTTAATTAAACTGATAGGACTTGATTTGGAAAGGCGCACACCTGTCTATATAAGACCTCACAGCTCACAGAGCATGTCAGAACAAATGAGAATCATGAGGTCAAAGGAACTGCCCAAGGAGCTCAGAGACAGAATTGAGGCAAGACACAGATCTGGGCAAGGTTACAAAAGAATTTCTGCAGTACTCAAGGTTCCTAAGAGCACAGTAGCCTCCATAATCCTTAAATGGAAGACGTTTGGGACCAGCAGAACTCTTCTTAGACGTTGCCGTCCAGCCAAACTGAGCAATCGTGAGAGAAGAGCCTTGGTGAGAGAGGTAAAGAAGAACCCCAAGATCACCGTGGCTGAGCTTCAGAGATGCAGTAGGGAGATGGGAGAAAGTTCCACAAAGTCACCTATCACTGCAGCCCTCCACCAGTCAAGCTCTTATGGCACTGTGGTTGGACGAAGCCTCTCTTAAGTGTAAGACATATGAAAGCCGCATAGAGTTTGCAAAAAAACACATGAAGGACTCCCAGACTATGAGAAATAGGATTCTCTGGTCTGAGGAGACGAAGATAGAACTTTTTGGCAATAATTCTAAGCAGCATGTGTGGAGAAAACCAGGCACTGCTCATCACCTGCTCAATACAATCCCAACAGTAAAACATGGTGGTGGCAGCATCATGCTATGGGGGTGTTTTTCAGCTGCAGGGTCAGCATGACTGGTTGCAATTGAAAGAAAGATGAATGTGGCCAAGTACAGAGATATCCTGGAAGAAAACCTCTACCAGAGTGCTCTGGACCTAAGACGTGGCCGAAGGTTCACTTTCCAACAATGACCCTAAGCACACAGCTAAAATAACAAAGGAGTGGCTTCAGAAGAACTCTGTGACCATTCTTGATGGGTCCAGCCAGAGCCCTGACCTAAACCCAATTGAGCATCTCTGGAGAGACCTGTAAATGGCTGTCCACCAACATTTACCATCCAACCTGCCGGAACTGGAGAGGATCTACAAGGAAGAATGGCCGAGGATCCCCAAATCCAGCGGGGAAAAACTTGTTGCATCATTCCCAAGAAGACTCATGGCTGTACTAGCTCAAAAGGGTGCTTCTACTCAATACTGAGCAAAGGCTCTGAATAGTTATGCCCATGTGATATTTCAGTTTTTCTTGTTTAATAAATTTGCAAAAATTTCTACATTTCTGCTTTTTCTGTCAAGATGGGGGATGGGTGCAGAGTGCACATTAATGAGAAAAAAACATGACTTTTTTTAATTTGCCAAATAGATGCAATAAAACAAAGAGTGAAACATTTTAAGGGGTCTGAATACTTTCTGTAACCACTGTATGAACCTTACAATACAATGTATGTGTCTGCCTCTAGCTCTGTCCTTCCCTCTCCAGAATTTTAAGCGAGTTTTTGCAGTACGACCTGCTGGTAGACCCGATGGTGGTGACCAGTAGATTGTGATGATGGGCCACTAGGATGTTCTATTGCTTCAGAACAGAAGGGAGACAATTACATTTTGATTCAATGTGTCCCCCCACTTTTCCATTGCAAATTCAGATCAGAGGGTCCGTGGGTCTTTACTATTAACTGAGGTTTTTTTTTAATATTTGTAGCTTATTTGGCGTTTCATCAATTACATTTTGGTAATCGTATGTTGTGACTGGTCCTAAAATTAATTTTACTTGCCAACTTACAGTGATTTATGTCTACAAAGTTCCTGATCCTTCCATATGACTAAAGCCCATTTTTTAGGCCATGCCCCTACATGCCATTAATCTGCCCTCAAAATAGTCGCAACGTGATGCACAAAAAACCTTCTGGAACTGCTGCTTTCCTAAATGTTTAGGCATTGTACTGGAGATTTGCCAATTTTTTTGAGAGTCTGGGAGTTCTTCCTTTTTCCGGGAATTTCCCGCATTTTCCAACAGAGTTGGCAAGTGTTACATCTCTCCTTGGACCTGCTCCAGTGATGTCTGCCTCCGACGCCAGGTGTGGCTGTATTCATTCGCTAGATGCATTGATGATAGAGTAGACATTATGGTCATCATCGCTAAGCGGTTCGGCTCAGTTCAGACTGGTAGAATGTGTGTGTGTGTCCTGTCCATTAAGCTCAGTGAGTGAAATCAACTCCCTGCTGTGGCGATTATGCCGGCACCACAGTGGGAGTTGCCAGTTTTTACTCAGTTTTTTCCTGGTGCACTGATGCTTTTCCTGTTTTTCTGACCCATTCCTCCTGACTTTGACCTAAGCTGGCCTGACAGTGTTTTTATTAACTACCAAGTATTTAATCCCGACTGTAACCCTAACCACAGTTTTGTCTCTCGTTTCCGTACCTGGTTCTGTCTCTCCTGTTACCTTGTCATTTGATTTGCTCCTCTGGCCAGCAGCCACTCCGTGAATGCAACCTAGAAGACCCCACAGTGAATCCAGATCCCTATTTGGGGGGTTAAAAGCTGAAGACCTTGGTTTCTCTGGAACCTAAATTGAGCCAAGCATATCTAAGGTTGGACTGATGGCTTATGACACTTTACGGCAAGAATATTTTAGATGAATACACATTAGAGGGCTATCCTCATAACAATCCAGCATTTAAAGTGGATATTATAGAAGTGATGCAAACTACCATCCCGTTCTTTAGCTGTTCCCTTCTGGCATTGACACTTTTCTCATGTGTCAATAAGTCATTTAGAACAGATTATTATAGCATAGTCACAATAGACACATTTCGGAGCCAAACCAAACAAAAAATGTTTTATTTTCATACTTATAAACTAACGTTAAAAACTATCATGTGTCTTGCAACGGGAAAGTTATCCATTTTGCAAAATCTTAGTGACCATGACTACAACGTTGTTACATGTCCCACGGTTACTCTCTATTGCCACTTTCAAAATATAGTTATAGTAGTGTTCTACAATGAACTCTCTTTTCTGCACATCTTCCAACTTTGTTTTCTTTGTTGTCAATGGAAGAACTTATTGAGACAAATTAAGGAGTCAACGATTTTTAGGCTTAAAATCGAAGAACAATGAGCTTGGAAGACTTCCACTCCATTCTAGTGCTTAAAAACCCAATTACCGTTCCAATATCAATGATCTTTACTCCTCAATGACTTATGACTAGAGATTAGACATGAGCGAAACTGATGTTCGGTTTTTGGGCCAAACACCGACTTTAAAAAAAACAAAACAGAGTTTTGATGTTTTACATATGCTGACCACTCACATGAGCATTGCTGTGCTCAGGTACACTTGGTGCTCAGCCCAGTGCGAGCCGCTTGCAGTGTTTGAGCAGCGTGCACTGGGGGTAACAACAGCGGGTTCAGATGTAGTGTGTAAACCACCCCAAAATATGGAAAAACCCCGACAACCCTCCCCCGGAAGTATTCTGCTTATGGATGGCTGTATGTGAGAGGAGACTCAAACTGCCAAACATTAATTTCCATTGGAGTTCGTGTCAAGTCCAAACCAGTGGAGGTACGGTTCGACTGCAACCACTGAACCGGACTTCCATGGGTTCACGCCTCTCTACTAGAGATGACCGAATCTGAACAGTAAAGTTCGGTATTTGTACCAAACACAGACTTTACAAAATAAAATCAGTGTTCGAGTTTTGAGTTCGGGAGCGACATCTCTTTGCTCAGGTACGCTCAGTGCTTGGCTCAGGGTGAGCCGCTTGCAGTGTTTGAACGGCTCACACTGAGGGTAAAATCAGCCTTATCAGATATATATATATACAACAAAAATAAATAAAACACCCAACCCTCCTACTCCTGGAAGTGATCTGTTTATGGCTGGCTACATATGGTCACAGAGTCAAACGTCCAATGAGGTTCAGGTTAAGTCCGGGTTCCGAAAAGAAGTTTATCTAAAGAACGTCTGAACCTGGTGAACCTGAACTTCTACGGGTCCGCTCATCTCTACTTATGACAAAATGGGTAAATGTCAATCCCCAACCTGTCCAGTAGTTAAATAGTTTTTATATTCATATGCCCTATCAGTGCCGGTGTGTACAGTATCCAGACCCAACCCTAATGAACCAAAGAGGAATGCCACTACCGAGCAGCAGCTCTCAATCTGGTGGACTTGATCCAACCACTTATTTCAGGCTGCTCATGTAATACTTCATATCTTTAAAACCACCCACTGCAGACAAAATGATCAGTCAACATCGCAAGAGCCAGATGTAATGACAGCTAGGTCAGTTGTTTGACTGCTCTCCGGAAACAGATATAACCAAGAATAACTCCTATGAAATATCTCCATACAAGCAAAATCAGCCATGCAACGTGGAACTCTTTATTTCCACCCGTGCTTTCATTTCTGTGCGACATTTGCAAATATGTTGTTGTATAACACAAAACCGAGGTTAGGGCTTCAAGGCGTCATGCGTCGTGCAACATTGAGATCATGGTGACGTCCAACATCGTATTTTTGACATCTCCTATGGTGTCACATTGCAAGATGCAGCCAACCCACCACTGTGACAGAGTCAAATTGTTTTGTAAGTTGCACACATGACTCTGCTGCTGCGACTTATCTATGATTTAGTTGGGTTTTTTTTAGAATATCATAGTACTAAAATAATTGCAAGTTGCAGAGAAGTTTCTCTAATATGTTCGCTTATCTGGGAATTGCTGTCACGAGACACATCACTGTGTTTTCCAAGCCTATAAGAAATAATCTGATCTTTTTTTATTGTCCACAATCATCTGTTTTGCTCGATCCTAGGCAAGTTGAACTTGTGGTCATGTGTAGGGTCAGGATGTTGTAGTCTTAGGATAAGTGTTTCTTCAAAAATTTGCAATAAAAAAAAGTTCTGATATGCCTGCTGATTTCTAAGACCAGCGAGATAAGCATTGAGTGTCTCAGGCTGCTCCACCCAGTTGACCTGTTATGGTCTGAATTCCACCTTCTCTTACTCACTTTTATGAGACGTTTTTAGTACCTGAAGGTTGCAATAAAATCATTCACCTTCAGTTTTTACTCATTAAGTAAAAAGGTGACAACTGACTTTGTCACGACAGAATGTCGTGTTATGTTTTCACTACTTTTAGGGAAACATTGAGGTTGCGTGCAAGTCCAGGACTTGGTGGCAACAAAATCTTGCCTTGTTGCCTTAACCATAGAGGCAATAACCTGGGCAAGAATTATATTATTAAAACTTGCTTTTTCATATCTTGTTAGAATGCATTTCTAACTAAAACACTAAGAGACAGGAGCGTAATAGGGTATTATCCAAATTGATAGGGTCAATGATAAAAAAGGTGCACACCTTTGTCAATTGTGAGAGTCACATCTACTTTACAGCATGTACAACTGCAGCAGCCCGAACGTTAACACAGTTCAAAAAAAGGAGAAAAGGGTACAACTGCTCTGTCGTGAAAAAATAAAACCAATATTTTGGCTGGTGATTTATTAAGCCTACACGTTTCGGAGTGTAAGCTCCTTCTTCAGGACCAAATTGCAAGAAATAAAACCAATATGCTAGATGGTGATTTATTAAGTCTATGCATTTTGGAATGTAAACGCCTTCTTCAGGACTAAATCACAAGAAGTAAAACTAATATCCTAGATGGCAATTTATTAAGTTTATGCGTTTCTGAATGTAAAGTCCTTCTTCAGGACAAATCACTAGAAATAAAACCAATATCCTGGATGGTGATTTATTAAGTCTACGTGTTTTGGAGTGTAACCTGCTTCCTCAGGACCAAATCATAAGAAATAAAACCAATGTCCTGGATGGTGATTTATTAAATCTATGTGTTTCAAAGTATAAACTCCTTCTTCAGGACTAAATTAGAATACATCATTGTGATTTGGTCGTGATTCATTGTAATTTGGTCCTGAAGAACAAGTTTACACTCCAAAACTTGCAGACTTAATAATAAATCACCATCCAGGATTTTGGTTTTATTTCTGGTGATTTGGTCCTGAAGAAGGAGTTTACACTCCAAAATGTGTAGACTTATTAAATCACCATCCAGTATATTGGTTTTAATTCTTGTGATTTGGTCTCTAAAAAAGGGGTTTACACTCCGAAATGTGTAGGCTTAATAAATCAACCTCCAGGATATTAGTTTTATTAATCATGACAGTGAAGTCGTACCCCTTTCTCCTCGTTTTGAACTGTGTAGATTGCATTTCTATCGTCCACAATCCATGAATCTGGCATGCATTTGTGGCTGTCAAAGTTCTATGAATTATTGCCATATTTTATGCTGCAGCTCTTTTTGCTCAGATTGACTCCTGTTTAGGAGCCCAAGCCCCCTCCCAATATGAAAAGCTCACACATAGTGTAAGTAGTGCACATTTTCATTACCAAAAACAGAATGATTATTAAATAGAAGCAAAAAAAAAAAAACAACTAATAGTCACAGAATCGCTGAGAGTCAATAAGCGGGACCCCAGGAATGCAGGACGTCAGAGATGCAGGACCCCGGAGATGCAGGACCCCGGAGATGCAGGACCTCAGATATGCAGGACCCCGGAGATGCAGGGCCCCAGAGATGCAGGACTCTGGAGATGCATGACCCCAGAGATGCATGGCCCCGGAGATGCATGACCCCAGAGATGCAGGGCCCCAGAGATGCATGACCCCTGAGACACATGGCCCCAGAGACACATGACCCCAGAAATGCAGGAGCACGGAGATGCAGAACCACAGAGATGCAGGACTCCGAAGATGCAGGACTCCAGAGATGCAGGACTCCGGAGATGCAGAACCCCAGAGATGCAGGACCTCGGAGATGCAGGACCCCGGAGATGCAGGACCCCAGAGATGCAGGGCCCCAGAGATGCAGGGCCCCAGAGATGCAGGGCCCCAAAGATGCAGGGCCCTAGAGTTGCAGGACCCCAGAGATGCAGGACCCCAGAAACGCATGACCCCAGAGATGCAGGACCTCGGAGATGCATGACCCCAGAGATGCATGACCCCAGAGATGCATGACACCAGAGATGCAGGACCGCAGAGATGCAGGACTCCAGATATGCAGGACCCCGGAGATGCAGGACCCCAGAGATGCAGGAACCCAGAGATGCATGACCCCAGAGATGCATGACCCCAGAAATGCATGACCCCTGAGATGCAGGACCCCAGAGATGCAGGACCCCAGAGATGCAGGACCCCAGAGATGCATGACCCCAGAGATGCATGACCCCAGAGATGCAGGACTCCAGAGATGCAGGACTCCAGAGATGCAGGACCCCAGAGATGCAGGACCCCAGAGATGCATGACCCCAGAGATGCAGGACTCCGAAGATGCAGGACTCCAGAGATGCAGGACCTTGGAGATGCAGGACCCCAGAGATGCAGGACCTCGGAGATGCATGACACCAGAGATGCAGGACCCCAGAGATGCAGGACTCCATAGATGCATGACCCCAGAGATGCATGACCCCAGAGATGCATGACACCAGAGATGCAGGACCCCAGAGATGCAGGACTCCAGATATGCAGGACTCCAGAGATGCATGACCCCAGAGATGCATGACCCCAGAAATGCATGACCCCAGAGATGCAGGACCCCAGAGATGCAGGACTCCAGAGATGCAGGACCCCAGAGATGCAGGACCCCAGAGATGCATGACCCCAGAGATGCATGACCCCAGAGATGTAGGACTCCAGAGATGCAGGACTCCAGAGATGCAGGACTCCAAAGATGCAGGACCCCAGAGATGCAGGACCCCAGAGATGCAGGACCCCAGAGACGCATGACTACAGAGACACATAACCCCAGAGATGCAGGACCCCAGAGATGCATGACCCCAGAGATGCATGACCACAGAAATGCATGACCCCAGAGATGCATGACCCCAGAGATGCATGACCCCAGAGATGCAGGACCCCAGAGATGCAGGACTCCAGAGATGCATGGCCCCAGAGATGCAGGGCCCCAGAGACGCATGACCCCAGAGACGCATGACTCCAGAGACACATAACCCCAGAGACGCAGGACCCCAGAGATGCAGGAGCCCGAAGATGCAAGACCCCTGAGATGCAGCATCCTCCTCATGAACAGTATGCACGTAAGTTAGTAAAATAATCCCATTCATTAAAACCAATAGGATACATTTTTTTCCTAATAATTGGCATATTATTGCTTGGATATACATGAGAAAGTTTTTAACTCACCGAAGAAATTCGCAAGTGTGAGCCGTCACAGCCTGTCAGCACCTAGGCTGAAGGAAAGTTAGGACACCCCAGGCGACTACCTGAAGAATGAGACGCTTCTTTTGCAGAATTCCGGTTCAGCTTGCGAAGACCCAATTCCAGGTGATTGCCACTGTGACCCCTAACAATCCTCCATTGCAGGCTGCTGTGGCTTATGTCACTAGAGTCCTAGTGAATGCATCTGTCAAAGTTACTTTGTGTATATATCATGCTTCCCTAGTCTCCACTGGAGGCACCAATAACTTTGAAGGGGTGGAGTGAAAGTTTTGTGCCTGGAGAAATCAATGCAAAAAAAAAAAGGAGAGATTCAAGGAACAAAACAAACATATCCTATTCTTGCCCTGAGCGGTGATGAGTCACGAGAAATATCTACTGTATCTTTCACAGCTTTACACACAGGCCAATCAGCCGCTCGCAGTGCCGGTCTTTGACACAACTGGAATGTATCATTGCACTTTGCAAACTCCTATTACAAAGCTTTTGGAGATGTTCGTGGTACAGTGATATGCACAGACCTTTGCCATATTGACAGCTGTTTACTTAGGAAACATAATTGGACTCTTCCTCCAGATTAAGACACTTTTCGAAGACTTTCTTCTTTTGCAGTCTTGGTGGATATCCATGTCTGCAGGAGAAGCCTTTTGTGGGCTGTAGGGGGAGCCATTATTGCACACTGTCAGTAATCTGCTATCTAATAATTGTACAGTGCAACAAAATAATAGGTTATTTGGACAAGTCATTCGTACAATGACGCTTCCCCATGACTATGGGTTTTCATTTCCTAACCTGCGATGGTCAACTGTGATGGCCACGTGGAGTCTTGGTGTAGACACTTGCTCCTACTGCAGTGAAATGAAGTATAACATGGCGCCCACCCTGATGCACCTAATTAATGGTCACATTTAAGGGGTAAATTTTCTCCTTGAAGAGAGTGACATGCCAATGTGAGGAGACTTAAGCGGGCGCTAACGAGATGTCGTTGAGGTCACGGAATTCGTGACGCACATCCGGCCTCGTTATCGACGTCATTGCGTGTTACACCGCAGGAACGACTGGTAATGATCAAAAATACTCACCATATCGTTGATCGTTGTCCAGTTGTTCCTATCCTGATTATCGTTGCTGTTGCAGGACGCAGGTTGTTCGTCGTTCCTGAGGCAGCACACATCGCTACGTGTGACACCCCAGGAACGAGGAACAACATCGTACCTGCGGCCACCCGCAATAAGGAAGGAAGAAGGTGGGCGGAATGTCCGGCCGCTCATCTTCGCCCCTCCTCTGCTATTGGACGGATGCTGTGTGACATCGCTGTGACGCCGCACGAACCACCCCCTTAGAAAGGAGGCGGTTGGCTGGCCACAGCGACGTCGCTAGGCAGGTAAGTATAGTGTGACGGGTGTAAGCGATGTTGTGCGCCACGGGCAGCGATTTGCCCGTGACGCACAAACGACGGGGGCGGGTACGCTCACTAGCAATATCCCTAGCGATATCGCTGCGTGTAAAGCCCGCTTTAAACGCCATGTAATGCTCCTCTTGGAAATTAAATATGCAGATAGCGTCTTCAGGACTTGAACTTTAGCACCACCTATTGGAAGTAGCAATCCTAAAAGTTAATATTGACCCATTAAAGAGCCTTGCCATATGACTTGGCATATAAGCCAAACCAGAATCTCAATCAAAGACACTGTGTTTTGGGTGGTTACCCCTCATCAGCGTAAAGTATGAGATCTGATTTGGCTATATGAGAGGCTAAGACTGGGATCTATGGGGATCTATGGGGTAAGGTTTCTCCTTGTGGAGAGTGACACATTTAAGCTATGTGCCCATGGGACTCTGTACCTACGGATGTTGCTGCGGAAAACCCACAGATTTATCTGGATTTTCTAGATAAATCCGCAGGTTCTAGCAAGTACAGACACTCCCCATGTTATCTTATGGGATTTGAGGAGTGCTGTATCAATGCTGCGGTATGTGCGGCTGTGGATTTCCCGCAGCCGCACGTAACTGCATGTCAATTATTCATGCGGAAATATCTATAGAATTCCCACTCCTCCACTATGGAGATGGAGAGCGGGAATTCCGCAGGAATTCTGCCCAAAATCGGCACTGTTTCCGCAGGTTTACCGCAACAACTCTGCAGATATACCGCAGCAATGGAGAGCTGCGGATTCCTGGGAGTTGCTGTGGTAAACCTGCGGACAAACCTGCGACAACATGCTGTGGCACATAGCCTAAAGCGGGCTTTACATGCTGCGACATCGCTAGCGATGTCGCGAGCGATAGCACTCGCCCACGTCAGTGGCGCGTCACGGGGTGATCGCTGCCGTAGCGAACAATATCGCTGAGGTAGCGTCACATGCAATTACCTCTTCACCGACATCGCTGTGGCCGCCGAACAATCTCTCCTTAAAGCAGGAGGTTTGTTCAGCGTCACAGCGGCGTCACTAAGTGGCCACCCAATAGAAGTGGAGGGCGGAGATGAGCAGCCAGAACATCCCTCCCACCTCCTTCCTTCCTCATTGCCGGCGGCCTCAGGTACGATGTTGTTCATCGTTCCTGCGGTGTCACACATAGCGATGTGTGCTGCCGCAGGAACGACGAACAACCTGCATCCTGCAACAGCAACGATATTTGGGATTAGAACGACGTGTCAAGGATCAACGATTAGGTGAATAGTTTTGATCGTTAGCAGTCGTTCGTGCGTTTCACACGCAACACGTCGCTAATGAGGCCGGATGTGCGTCACGAATTCCGTGACCCCAACAACATCTCGTTAGCGATGTCGTTGCGTGTAAAGTCCCCTTTAGAGTCTCTGCTTTGTCTTGAGAACTTCCTCTATGATGTCCATGTACTTTAACGGAGCTATCCGGTCACAAGAAATTGATTACGTATCTATGGAATAGATCATCAATATCAGATCAGTGGGGCCCGACACCCGTCACTGACTCCGATCATTTTATTTCCTATGACAGTAGCCGGATGTAAAAACATGGAACGGAGCTGCAAAGAGCAGCCACATTCAGTGTGTAGCAGATGGTGTCGGGTTCTGCAGATCAGATTTTATTCAAAGGAATAGGAGGGGAGCCGACACACAGAACTCCCATTTATTAGCTGTTACAATCTCTGGTGGACGTTGGATGTAAAAACAGGGCACAGAGGTGCAAAGCACAGATACATTCAGTGTGTAGCAGACGCTGCTGGATACTACAGAACAGCTTTTATTCAAAAGAATAGCAGGAGAGCCGACACACAGCACTCCCACTTATTAGCTGTTGCAATCTCTGGTGGATGTCAGATGTAAAAACAGAACATTCAAGAGATATATAGAAGGGGTTAAAGCCGCGCATCAGCCACATATGAAACTGTAGAAACGTTGATGAAGGATAATATTCTTTTTATTTCATTGGTCTACGCGTTTCAAGGTCAAAGACCTCTTCCTCAGGACCAGTACATCAACAAAAGGCATGCCTTTTGTTGATGTACTGGTCCTGAGGAAGAGGTCTTTGACCTTGTAACGCGTAGACCAATGAAATAAAAAGAATATTATCCTTCATCAACGTTTCTACAGTTTCATATGTGGCTGATTCGCGGCTTTAACCCCTTCTATATATCTCTTGAATGTTCTTCCACGTGGGGCTGCAGCAGACGCCAGGATCTCATGCGTATTAGTAGTTGTGACTTTCACAACTATACTAGGTGAGTGTATATTCCCCATATATACCACACTGTCCTTTTGGTGTTACACTATTAGCGCTTCTTATTTTTAGAGATGTAAAAACAGGGAATGGAGCTGCAAAGCACAGATACATTCAGCGTGTAGCATATGCTGCCGGGTACTGAAGAACAGCTTTTATTCAAAAGAATAGGAGGGGAGCCAACACTCAGTACTTCCACATATTAGCTGTAAAAACTCTGGTGGACGTCGGATGTAAAAACAGGGAACAGAGGGGCAAAGTACAGCCACATTCAGCGTGTAGCAGACATTGCCGGGTACTGCAGAACAGCTTTTTTTTTCAATAGAATAGGAGGGGAGCCAACACTCCCACTTATTAGCTGTTGCAAACTCTGGTGGACAGGGAATGGAGATGCAAAGCGCTGCTACATTCAGCATGTAACAGATGCTGCCAGATACTGCAGAACAGCTTTTTTTAAATAGAACAAGAGGGGAGCTAACACACAGCACTCCCACGTATTAGCTGTTACAAACTCTGGTGGATGTCGGATGTAAAGACAGGGAACAGAGCTGCAAATTGCAGCTACATTCAGTGTGTAGCAGACGCTGCTGGGTACCAAAGAACAGCTTTTATTCTAAAGAATAGGAGGGGAGCCAACACACAGCACAGTAACTTATTAGCTGTTACAAACTTTGGTGGACATCAGATGTAAAAACAGGGAACAGGGGGGCAAAACAAAGCCATATCCAGTGTGTAGCAGATGCTGCTGGGTACTGCAGAACAGCGTTTATTCCAAAGAAAAGGAGGGGAGCCGACACACAGCACAATAACTTATTAGCTGTTGCAAACTCTGGTAGACATCAGATGTAAACGCGGGGAATAAAGCTGCAAAGCACAGATATATTCAGTGTGTAGTAGACACTGCCAGGTACTGAAGAACAGCTTTTATTCAAAGGAATGGGAGAGGAGCTGACACAGCACTCCCACTTATTAGCGGTTACAAACTCTGGTGGACGTTGGATGTAAACCTGAAGAATGCAGATACAAAGCACAGTCAGTGAGTAGTAGACGCTGCCAGGTACTGAAGAACAGCTTTTTTTTCAAAAGAATAGGAGAGAAGCTGACACACAGCACTTCCCACTTATTAGCTGTTGCAAACTCTGGTAGACTCCAGATGTAAACACAGGGAATGGAGCTGTAAAGTGCAGCCATAGTCAGCTGTAGCAGACGCTGCCAGGTACTGCAGAACAGCTCCTATTGTTTTACATAGAGCTGTTCTGCAGTACCCAGCAGCTTCTGATACACATTGGATGGAGCTGCACTCAGTCAATGTGACTGCTGACTGCCACACCCTATCCGATCTCATATTAATGACCTATACCTATATAGATCATCAATTTCTTTTGACTGGGAAACCCCTTTAACTGGACATGCTCTTTGGATTATAAAACCACCGCATTCAACTATTTGCAGAAAGAAATAATCTAATTTTCAATGCTGAATTACGAGTTCATTTCTGCAAAAAGTTGAGCACCACGGTTATTCGTCCTGCCACTATCCACAATAGGCAACATATTCCTGCTTTGTATGAAAATCATTCCATTGCTAGATGTTATTTACCACAAATGCAAAAATGCAACAACAATAAATATAAAAAGGTGTTAACATTTTTATATTTTATATCAATGAAAAGTTTGCATAAAATCGTTTTTTTTCAATAGGAGACACTATCATAGCCCATTACAAGTATTCCCTCCCCATGTTCATTTTATTGACCCTCCATGAAAAGAGATCTTGCAGTTAGAAGCACCACTCGTACGTATGGTGCTACGCAGGGGCTATGCATTCGTATAGTCCTAATGATGCTATTGTTTAGAAAAATGGCTCCATATGCAACAAAAATTTGCACAAGTGCCACCATATTGTAGTGTTCCCTGCGGGGTGTTGGCATTTTTCACAGAAAAATGGGGGGGGGCTTAAAGGTGAATTAAAACGCACCTGTCACTCAACAATGCTACGATCATATTTATCTCCTAGAAAACGTCTGTGCTGAATACCTGCCCTACATTGTTCAAATGTTTTCAGTAGAGATCACATAATACTTTGGGGTCATAGAAGATACAATTAATTAGTAAATAGACATTTTCGGAGGATGACTCAAACAAGTTTTATTACAGGGAATCTATCACAAGGTTTTTGCTACCCCACCTGAGAGCAACATGATGTAGGGGTAGAGATCCTGATTCCCGGGATGTGTCACTTACTGGGCTGCTGCAGAACTGTCAGTTTCTGAATGCTGCCCTCTGTATAACCCCACCCACAACACTGATTGGCTGCTTCCTGTGTACACTGTGCATAGACATAAAGGTGCCAATCAGTGGTGGAGGCAGGGTTATATACAGCACTCATAAATATGGAGGACTGCATAGCAATACGTTAAGTGATAATCTGTTGTTAATAAAACTGTGATTTTATCAAAACTACAGCAAGCAACTCACAAAATGATACATCAAATCAGGGTCTCTGCTTTGACATTTTGCTGCGCTCAGATTAGGTAACAAAAATATGGTGAAAGATTCCAAGTCAACCCTTCATAAGCAGATTGTGACATTTTTTGGCTAACAAGGGCTCTACAAGGCGTATTGCTTTTGGATATCTCATAGTAATGGTTCTTTAAATCTTTTTAATATAAGTAAGGTGGTTTCCTACATACACTGTAAAAACAATATCTTAATGTAATCAAAGCCGCGTATTGATTCATGATAAAGGTTTGAACCAATTAAGCATTTACAACCTGACAGTTATTATCTCATGATTAATGTATAGCATTCTCATCTGTTGAGAAAGCTGTTATGAAACTTTTTATGACTTTAAAAATGTTTTAACACTATGCTTTTTTTTTTTTCTTAATAGCTCCAGGGAGTTTTAATTTACTTTTGGAAAAGCATCTTAAACCACAGTTGAACTTGCAGAATGAATAGGGAAGAATACTTATTCCTTGATCAGAGAGCAACAAAGGTGAGCAGTAATTTGCTGTATGGCATAAAATTGAAAGGGTTATATTTTTGTGAAAACAGATGGGCTTATAGATTAGATACGTATAGCTATGTTTGATTAAATGATTAATGAGATATCTTTTGAAAAAAAAAAGGGACCGTGATGGGGTCAAAATTCACCCCTCATAATTAAAACAGCTTTAACTGTTGAAATTTAGTCATAAAAATTTCAAGACGACCAGATCTCATAAAGAGAGGCAATATATACTTCAGAAGGTATAACCCCATTACTTTCTTATATGTATTACCTATACTGCCAAATTGAATTAGTAAAAAAGAGGCTTTGTAATGATGGAGGGCAAAACAGAGGTATGATTTAGCTGTTTTTTATCCCTGTTGTACTCCATCCCAGTTGCAGCATAAATGATCACTGGTCAGCTACATATTAACTGATCGATGATCATTTACCAGGGTGTTTAGACAGGCACACCGTATTTAATATGTGCACAGAATGATCAGTAATATATCGTTCTGTGCATATAGAACTTGTGCTGCCAAAAGCAATGGCAACCTGTTTACACAGGACGATGCGCTGCCGAGAACGATGATGTCTATTCAGCTTAAATATCATTTTACATGACAAACAAGAATTTTTTTCATACATTGGGTAGCTATCGGTTAACAAACTTTCTTAGGAACGCTCTTATTAGGTTTTGTTCACACTAGAAAAAGGATTTTTCTCAGGAAATTTCTTGAGAGTCTGAAAGATTAGCGCCCTTGCGGTCAAAAAATGCACCAATAACGCACCGAAAACCGCATGCGGTTTTACCGCGTTTTTGTGCGTTTTTTATGCGTTTTTTTACGCAGGTTGGTCCTTGTGTTTTTTTACCATTATCTAT
Organism: Anomaloglossus baeobatrachus; assembly: GCF_048569485.1. Lineage (NCBI taxonomy): Eukaryota > Metazoa > Chordata > Amphibia > Anura > Aromobatidae > Anomaloglossus > Anomaloglossus baeobatrachus. The sequence goes on along the minus strand of NC_134364.1, from coordinate 58,935,587 downwards.
GGCAAAAAACGCAGGTACCAACAGTAAAGTAGTGACATGCACATTCTTTTTCTCAAGAAATTCTGCAGAAAGAATGTTCTTGAGAAAAAAAACGCAGTGTGCGCACAGTTATTTTTTTTTCCACAGGTTTGCTGGGGAATGTCTGCAGAAAGGTTACAACCATATTCTCAAGAAATTTCTGCAGCAAAAATGCAAAAAAAACACGGGTAAAAATGCAGTGTGTGTGTATAAATACTGCATTAGACTCTTTTAAGCTATAATAAACCAAAACTTTACATCCATTTAAAGAGAAATAAATGTAGGTTTAACCCCTTCATGACCTAGGACGTATCGGTACCTCCTAAATCATAAAGGGGTGATCACCACCAGCTGCTGCAGTGAGCCAATGGTGATCCCGCACATGTCTTCTCATATGAACAGCAGAGATGTGTGCCTCGCAGGTGCAGGTGGATCCGCTATCCACCCACGCCTGTTAACCCCTTAAATTGCGCTGTAAAAATGTGACCGTAATTTTAAGTGCCGCAGCGGGGAACGCACCTTTTTCCGCCACAATTGGAAGCCCCATGATGAAATCACAGGGAGCCAATGGTTGTCATGGTAGCACAGGGTCATGTGATGGCTCCTGTCGCTATCATGACGTAGTTCCTATTACAGCCAGCAGAGCAGCGGCTCTAACAGCAACATAGCATTTCTCCTGATCAGAGTGATGGTGCTCTGATCAGGAGAAATGAATCAGCGATCAGACTGCTGATCATTATAGTCTTCTAGGGGGACTAGTAAAATAAAGAAATGTTTAAAAAAAAACCAAAACCCTAAAACTTGAAATCATCCTCCATTCGTCTCATTAAAAATTGAAGGGTTAAACAAATAAAAACATAAACACACATTTGGTATTGCCATATTCAGAAATGCCCGATCTATCAAAATATAAAATCAATTAATCTGATTGGTAAACGTCTTAGTGGCAAAAAAACTTCCATATGCCAAAATTACAGTTTTTGGTCGTTGCAAATTTTGCGCAAAATGCAATAACAGGTGATCAAAACGGGGCATCTGCGCAAATATGGGACCATTAAAAATGTCAGCTGAAAACACAAAAATTAAACCATCACTGAGCCCAATATTCAGAAAAATGAGAACGCTACAGGTCGCAGAAATTGGCACAAAAAATGAGCCACTTTTTTTGGACAAACTTCAGAATTTTTTTTTAACTGCATAGATAAAACTAAACCTGTTTAGTGTTTAATTGTCTATGAACTCGCACAGACCTGAGGCATCACAACGACACATCAGTTTTACCATATAGTGAACACAGTGAATAAAATTCCCCCAAAACACTTTTTTTTGCAATTTTTCCACCCTTGGAATTTTTTTGATATTTTCCAGTACACTATATGGTAAAACGTATGGTTTCATTGAAAAGTACAACTCGTCCCGCAAAAAAAAAAAAAAGAAAACAAGTCCTCATATGGCAAGATTGACGGAAAAATAAAAAAGCTACAGCTCTCATGTAAGGTATGCTTTAAATTTGTGTAGTACAGACAATATGTCACCGCTGCAGTTCTATTAGCAAAAAAAAAAACAAATGGAAGCAGCAAAAGCTTTGATGAGTTTGCGATATTTTCTGATTTTAAAAGGAATTGTCAGCTAATCCCCTCCCCAAACCAAGTACATATACTGTATGTGTAGATTAATAGAACATACAGTAAATGAATCCATACATTTATTAAAGAAAAGAAGTACTGCTTTGTTGCTGAGAAATCCAGCATTGAAGTGATATGGAATTGTGACCACATGTGCTCGGTGAGGGACAGAGGACTTCCAATGGCTAGGATACAAATACATTCTCATTTTAACTCCGCCCTCCAATAAGTAACTGCTGCAACATGTCAATCATCTGGTGGAGGGCAGGAGTTAGTCTGAGAATGACATTGAGGGCTAAGAAAGTGGAAGTGCTTCTCCCCACCCAGAGCACTTATAGACTCATTTACCATGGCGCATATGGCTGTCACGGAGCAGTAGGAGATAGCAGGAGACCAGGGCTCTTAAACTGGCCCACAGGGTAGGGGGGCCCTAGCTGTCCCAGATCCCAGAGATACCTCTAATGGTGAAGACATCTGGGCCACCTTCCTTGCCCTGCCCTGGCCAGCTCTGATCTATTGCCCCCTCTCTCCCGCCCCAGTGGAGGATCAGGACAGCAATGGTTAAACCCACAGATATAGACAAACGGGTAAACCAAAACTCTATCACACTGCACACATGGAGGTATCAGACCATACGTGAAAAGGAGGAAATAACCACACGATGAGAGGATTTCTATAACACAACAAACAGCACACAATAAATCACCAGCAACTGGATCACAACAGCACATGGATCGGTTTAGCAAAAGCTATAGACGTCATGGGAAGACAGGTTCCACCATCTTAAAAAGGCGGGGAGTAACTTTGATAGATTTCCCAGAACATGTGATCCTAGAGGCAACCAGCAAGCTAGCAGAGATTAACTCCTTCTAGCCCGATCACAAATGAGATGATCAATGCCCGAGCCTGCCTGTGCAATTCAGAGGCAGTGTGAACAGCAGTGAGAACAGTGTCTGATGCCGCCATGAGACTCAGCAAGTTTTAAACCAAACACCAATGACCTCTTTAATTGAGTTTTCAGGGGAAAAAAAAAATTATCCCAAAGTGGAGATTTTCTTTCAGACTGCACATTATTCTTTGTAGTGTTTGTTTTATAGGCAATGTCAGGTATGTGGACTAGAGTCATTTTATGGTTCTAAAACATTAAATAAAGGTGGAATAGGTTTCTCTTCCTATGAGCTGTAGACCAGTACAGTTGTGTTTTGAGGAATATTTATTTCCTAACCTTGGTATTTTAAATTTCAGCTAAAACATAGAGTCTGATGGGCGTCGGTGCAAAAGTCCCCACCCCCACCCCGCATGTTGGTAAGATTTATGGGCCTTTGTGGCGTTCTAAATCCTGTAAAGACATAAGTGAGTCTCTGCGCAGCAATCAATATACCGTATTTTTCACTTTATAAGACGCACATTTGTTCCCCCAAATTTTGGGGGAAAGTAGGGGGTGCGTCTTATAAACCGTATATACGGGGGGTGTGTGTATGTATATATATATATATATATATATATATATATACTGCAGGGTCCGCTCTGGAGCACTGCTGGGGGCAGGGAAAGCTGGGAGCGGCAGCGTTAGATCTCCTGCTCCCGCTCATATAATATGCACAGCCGCTGTCCATCAGTGTGGTGCTGAAACTGCATCACGCTGAGGGGCTGGGGCAGCGGGGCATATTATATCTGCCTGCGCCCTCCTTTGATCGCACATGATCCCCCTGTGTTAGATATGGCCCCCATGCTGCTGCCCATAGTAAAATAAAAAAGCTTTACTTACCTCCAGTGCTGATCTCCGGTTTCCTACTGCTGCTGTCTGTGATAAGGCACGCAGAGATGATATCACTCTGCTGTGCCGATCACATGACCGGCCGAGAACCAGGAAATGCAGGAAACTGGATCTCAACTGCGAGGAGGGAGACACGAGGAGGGACAGCGCTGAGGAGGTAAGGAAAGAGTGTTTTATTTTATTATGGGCAGCAGCATGGGGGGCAAATCTAACACAGGGGAGATGTGCCATCTATAGGGGCCATGGGAAGCTGTATGGGGGCCATATCAAACACAGGGGAGATGTCCCATCTATAGGGGCCATGGGCAGCTGTATGGGGGCCATATCAAACACAGAGGAGATGTCCCATCTATAGGGGCCATGGGCAGCTGTATGAGGGCCATATCAAACACAGGGGAGATGTGCCATCTATAGTGGCCATGGGCAGCTGTATGGGGGCCATATGAAACACAGGGGAGGTGTGCCATCTATAGGAGCCATGGGCAGCACAAGGGGACGGGTCCCAGCACAAGGGGGCTATATTCAATATAAGGGGGCCATATCCAGATTAAGGGGGGCTAATTTTAGGATGGGGGGTTATGAGGGACATATACCCTATATGATTTGTTAGACGGACACTGGCATTATAAGATCGACCCCATTTAACATTAAAAAAAAAAAAAAAAAATCTCTTTTCCTTTACCAAATTTGGGGGTGCGTCTTATAATCAGGTGAGTCTTATAAAGCGAAAAATACGATATTTCAGCTGGATGTGTGTCTTCGGATGTACATTGAGTTGAAATAAGCACTGGGGTCGCCGGGCCCCCCTGTATCACATAACTGGTTGTGGTCGCAATCTCATAGACCGCAATTGTTGTGCTCCTGCTGTAAATAAAAGGGATCAATGTAGGATGTCAGGACTTAGGCGGTGCACAGTGAAACAAATTGCAGTCTATACAATGCTGGTGTAATACTTATGTAGATAATCTGGAATCTAATAGTGTGGAATATAATGAAACTGAGACATGGGTAGGGTAAATTGACAATAATAAATACACAGAGAAAAACAGAGAATAACAGTGACAGCTACAAATTAAATGCAAGTGCAATCAGCACACATAAATGAATGTCCAGAAATACTAAATGACACACACAAATGTGTGAAAGTCTGGAAATAATATGCAGTAGTGCTCACTGCACTATACGTGTATGTCCAGAATAATGTGCACGAGTACGCACAGCAACAAATATGTGAATGTCCAGAATAGAAAGCAGAAGTGCGCACAACAAACAAATGGTTATCAGCGTATCTCCCAGGGCTGACAAAGTCACGCTCAAGTCCAGCACACAGCCCATACAGATTGAGTCCAGGCTAAGATACACTGATCACAAACAGAGAATCAAAGTCCTTACAGATCAAGGAAGTCCAGCAGTCTGAAGCTCTTCTCGTAGAAGCCTTGAAGGGAGGGAACCACAGCCAAGATCAGGATTATGCACCGAGGACTGCAGGCAGTTGAGCAGTAATGAGGCAGATCAGAAAACAAGTGGCAGCAAGAAGTCCAGTAGCAAGTCAGGAGCGATGCAGGAGCCAGCAGCAACAAAATACTCAAGCAAGGAATAAGTCCCGTACTGGACTTATAAGCAGCGCAAACAGGAAGTTCAAGGGCAAGACAAGACAACAGACTCCATCTTGGATAAGGGTAAGAAGACACAACAAGTTCCATGGAAAACCCGAACCTTACAGCTGGTGGGCCCCCAGTACTCCCAGGCCCAGTCACGGTCATTACTTCTGCAACCATGATTGTTATGCTCCTGGTTTTGGGTGTAACTTCCAAAATAGTGGGCATAGCAGCCACTATGAGGCTCACCAGCTAATTGTGCATAAAGAGATGGACCCACCCCCTATATTTCCAATTGACATCACTAACAATTGCATTATACCATAACAAGTCACCGAAATAAAATTTGAATTAGGGGCATAACAAGTACCTATGTAGTAAAATTTGGAATGAGCCCTTCTCCAACTGGAAACCAATGGTTGGAACAGAAACATTGCAAAATAGCAGATAATAGAAAGCAGAATGATGGACCGCAATCAAGGTGCCAGGACTAGATGTGAGCCAATTCTGGGATTTTATTGTAAGCACCCTGGCAGCTCCCAGATAAATCTTGAATTGCAACCTAAAGTTTCCTTCACTTATAACATTACCAATGATGTGTTACCTGCTCGTATTACTATTAGATGATCTTTTTTTTTTCCAGTGTCCCTGTGAAAGGTTGTTGGCACCTCGAAAACAACCCACACCTCCATGGCTGTTGTTTGCCTTCTCTTAAAACTCAACTATTTATTGCTGTTTCTATTTATTGCCATTTTTGTGACATACCAGAAAAACAGTCCTAGTTTCTTCAGTGATTTTGTACAAAGTTTCATCAATTTTTATCAGAATTTGGTTAGAGTTTCTTCAGTTTTTCTCAGATGAGAAAAAAAAAGTTTCTCAATCCTTTTACCTATCAGTCCGGGAAAATCGGGCAGCACTTGGGTGGCATCTGAGTGCCGTCCGATTTTTTTTCATGGATACACAGACTTGCATTGACGATTTTGATCTGACCCTCAGATCAATATAGAACATGTCTCCTCGATTTTTTGAGTCTACAAAAAAGTTGGATATGCTAAAAGCGCCATTGTAGGAACGCGTTCTATCTGTGAAAAACACGATTACCACTCGTACGAAAAAACCCGACATCTGTATGAGTCCTCATGGTAAAGAATCTTTGTCTCCTCTGGAGATTCAACCTATCTTCTCCAGACAGAGGATGAGCTCTCTTGCATTTGAGGGAATTTTACATGAAATAGCTTTTGTTCAAATTTTTTACCTGGGTCATTTATGTATTTTTATACGTTAATCATGTCCCCTCTTAGATGTCTCTTCTGAAGACAGTCATCCAAGTGTCCGTTTTTTCATCCATATAACATCTATTTTATATTTCAAAAATGTATAAAATGATTAGAGGCCGAATAAAGTTTTTGATGTCAATAATTTCAATGCATCCGTAGAAAACGGAGGTCATATGGATGATATCTGTATGACATCTGTTATTTTCATATACTGAATTAGTTTAAATGGATGAGACTGATCTGGAAATATAGGGTCAGGTATCTGGCTCGGCGCATAGGTACAGAACCTATCTACTGTGGTGAGGGACTCCAGGGACCAGCGGTAGGTTTGGTCATGGGTCACCATCTTCCCTTTCCCTAGACATAGGGGTCCTCTTCCTTTACCTTTTGCTGCTTGCTTAGTACTTCCCTGTACCTACTGTGACAGCGTAACTGTAAGGACGCAGCAGTAACAGTTTCTACCAGACACAGGAGCTCCAGTGTGATTCATTTTTTTCCTGTACCCCCATCCTAAAAAGGATTGTTTACATCAAACAGTCCAATAAATAATTTATATTTTTCTTTTTCAGAATCTATGACTGCGCTAAAAATTCCGCTATTAGTAGAAGTTAAAAGGGTTTGCAAGAGAGTAAAAAATTATTTCTGCCTTCCTCAACATATAGAGCGACTCTTGTCCATAGTGTCATGATATGACTGTAGGATAGCAAGGGACAGGGGCTCCTATGCTGTCCCTCACACTAGGGGACTCTAGGGTATCCCTAACCTCAAGGTTACCCCTAATGGTGGAGATGCCTGAGTCCCGTGCCTATGAAATTCTCCTGACCAGCACTAAACTATTCCCCCCCAGGTAAGGAAGTGGCAGGAGTGTGATGGTAACACAGATAAAAATAGACAGGGACAAGCAAACTGAGACACACTGCAAATACACAGTAAGGCCGGGGCCACACGGGGCACTAGTGCGATGCTCGCATGACACTCGGCTCGCGCTGGCAGCACAGCAGGAGCCGAGTGTCATGCTAGTATCCCTGCGACAGCGGTCCGACTGTACGAGCAGACCTCAGCTGCAGGGGGCGGGTTGGCTCTCAGGAGGGACGGGCCAGCGCTGCGGAGGGGCGGGCTGGCACGGAGGAGAGGGAGGGATTTATCTCCCTCTCTCCTCCGTAGCCGGCTATTGCGATTCTCGCTCTGCACGTGCGGTACACCGGTGTACCGTGAGTGCAGTGCGATTTTTCTCTCTCCCCATTCACTTGAATGAGTGTGAGAGAAATGAGTCTCGCATTACAATCGCAGCATGCTGCGATTGTGTTCTCGGTCTGATTAGGGCTGAGAAAATAATCGCTCATGTGCGCTGACACACAGGCTAGAATTGGTCCGAGTTGAATGCGATGTTTTATCGCACTCCACTCGCTCCGATTTTCTTGCAGTGTGGCTTAGGCCTAACAAACAGTAAGAAACTAAGGAGAAAAGGAAGAGAAGTAAGGCGGCAACAAAGACAAACGTTAACATCACTAACGCTCACAGCAACAAAGTACTACAGCCACCAGTTAGTCTGGATCACAACACCTCACTAGACCAGTATAGAGAGGCTATAGCTGGCATTAAAGGAAGTGTCTAGCCAGTATATATATATATATATATATGAGAGGAGTGAATATGACTGGCTCCTCCACAGCATGTGATCAAAGGAGACTAATAAGCAGCCCAGCAGAGATGAATTCTTTCTAGCCTGCCCATGAACTACAAGTCTATGGTTCGAGTCTGCCTGTGCTGATCACATACATCAGAGAAGTTAGCAGGCAGAGCGCCAGAATCTGTAGTCTCCACAGATAATGATGCCGCCATGACAGTCGGCAATATTTGTAAAAACCTCCTTGTGACACATAAGCAGTATATATTATTGTAGCTTAGCCCCATTCAAGCCTTATGGACATGAGTGGTGCTGTTCTCGAAGAAGTGGTGTTATTTCTTTGACTTTTCTATTTCCCTGCCCAAGATCTATCCCTGTTTTCCTGTACGTTCTTATAAATTTTCTGCTCAAGACCTGGATAATTCATTTCATTGCCATATTCCAATTTAGAACAAGGACACAAACAAGTGAACGTGTCTTTCGGCTGTGCTAGATTATTCTATGTTTTTGCTCCACCCTAGCAATGATGGATTATGACTGGGAACAAGCACAATGCTGCAATTTAAAGTAATTTTGGAAAGTGCTCAAGCTACCAGTCAGAACTATAAAACAAGGGCCAAAACACCTTAAACTTCCAAAAACTGCAAATAGGATTCACTGACGGTCAGAATATACTTTGTTCTTGGCACATTTCAGTTTCTTGGACATTAATAACTTTGCAGGGGATAAAGGCAGTAAAGGATATTTCTTTATAAGTGATTGGTTGTTATTTGTAGTCTGTGTTCTGTAAAGTTTCATTTAATTACAAACTGAATTATTTCCATTACCCATAAAGACTTAGAGAAAGAAAATACATTTATGTGATGGGGAAAATTGAAAAATAGTAAATGTAATAACTTAATGTGCATTTTTTTTAAATTTTTATCAACTTTCCATAATAGCATTTTAGTCAGTATTTTATGTCAGTATTGATAAGCCGAAACTAGGAGTGGCCCCAAAACTCGGAACTTATGCACATTTTTCATTATACTTTTTCTCCTTATATATAGCCCTACCTGTGTTGACCCACAAATGATGTTGCAAAATACCGTAACAGAGTTGTACAAAATACTGTTCCAAAACTGTGCAAAATGCTAATCAAAATACTTTTAGATCAGGTCAACACATTGCTAAATTGAGACAGATTTTATGTGCGGATTTCTACAATAAAATCAGCAGTGTTTTTGCATTTAAAATCCATTATATAGTGTCCTCACTTATTATGTATAGTACCATAGATTGTTATATTGTGTCCTTTCTTATTAAATATAATCTTAGCCCGGCCAAACATCAATATGTTTTCAAAAAGGACTTCAGCTATGAGATTTCTTCATGGGACAATTAGTTTAAGACAAGATTTCGGCCCTACTCTTAGCACCTAGTGGTTGCAGTTGTAGTGCCGATTCCGGCATCCTCACACTGTCCTGCCCCCCTCCCCTGGCGGGGACGTCAGTTTCCTCACTTGCCCGGTATTCCTGCGGCAGTAATCCCGTCCTATGCTGTTGTCTCCCGGAGCATCTGCACACCTAGCAGGCTTCCGGCCTCTGCCCATATGGCGTGCCTATGGCCACGTCCCTTTTTTTAAAGGGCCAGCATTCTTTTCTTAAAGGACCAGCATCCTGCTAACCCGGAAGTTCCTCTCAGTTCAGCTGGGAGGCTGCAGGTGCTTAAGGCACCTCTGCCCTTTGGGAGGTGCCTGGGCAATGCATTACTTTAGTTGCTAGTTCTCAGGTCCTCAGTGCTGCTGCTGCTGTTACTGATTAAGTATATTTCTATTGTTGACTATGACTCTGTTACAGTGCCCTCCTATCTGCTGCCGCTGCTGCTACCATACAAGCTGCCGCAAGTATCCACGCGAGTCGCTGCTGCCACGTTCATCCATCCAGCCATCTTGGATGGATCCTCTACTTTGCCTACCGCTGCTGCTGTTTCCACCGGAGACTGTACTGTGTCCATGACGCCAGCTGCCGGGGCACCGCAGATCCCCTGAGTCTACCCTCTGCCGGCTGCTTACCAGCGCGTGTACCTGCTGCCACCTTTGGAGGCAGTAGTGAAGACTCAGCGGCCATTCTAGCTCGCTCCTCCAGGCAAGTTCAGTCCTTTGGACACACTAAACGGTGCTCACCCCTCAAGCATAACCATACTCTTTAGGGGTGTCTTATAGATACTACAGTTAAACTGAGCCCAAATGAAGGGTGCACTTCAAACATGGGTGGAGATATTAGATCCTCAACTAAAAAGCTGTGATGCGTCAGCGTATCCACAAAATAATTGTTCGGTGGAATTTTAGCAGCTTTTAGGATTTATAAGTAAAACATCCATGTGATTAGAGAGATGAATTGTGGCCGAATGTTATTGTGCATTTATGACATATCCCTTAGCCCTGGAATTAAGGATCATCTTCATTTCAACATATCTCCTCTGATTAGTCAGAGCTGAGCTCATATTTGGCTCCATTGTTTAAAGGCTTTTATATCCTTAGATATTCTATTCACATCTCTTATTAGATAATACTGCGCTGCTGCGATTCTGTCCTACTGTAGGAAACATAGATATATCAATATCTATGTATGGTAAATGTATGTGGAGAAACGGTGGCCTATAATTATAGTGGAAAGACTAGATCACATAGAAAGTCGTCACTGTCAATGGCATGGCACCTTGCTTGTATCATGTTTCGCCCAGCTAGAGTCACTGTAAGCGCTAAAACCATGACAAGGAAAAAAAACCTCAGCCAAAACCACAATGTATGCTCACAAATCCACATAATTACTGATTTGTACTTCTGGGGCAGAAATCTGCAGGTAAGTCTGGGATTTCTGCAGAGGATTTGTTGTAATGTGATGCTGTGTATACAGCACATGCTCATGATGATTAACGACCTCTTTGTAGGACCTTACAATGGACCTCCAAGTGTTACATTGCATTGTGCATTGCAGTGTGTCGTCAAATGCAGATCAGTGGTCCCCAGCTATCACTCCCAAGTTGTTGCAAAACAGTATCTCAAGCATGCCGAGAGACAACATATCAAGCATGCTAGGAGACAAAAAGTCAAGCCTGCTGGGAGACAACATCTCAGACATGTTGGGAGACAACATCTTGAGCGATCTGGGAGACAACATCTTTAGCATCTTGGGAGAAAACATCTCGAGCATGCTGTTAGACAACGTCTCAAGCATGCTGTTAGACAACATCTCGAGCATCATGGGAGACAACATCTGAGCATGGTTCAAGGCAACATCCTGAGCATGCTAAGAGACAACATCTCGAGCATGCTTACAGACAATATCTCGAGTATACTGGGAGACAACATCTCCAGCATGCTGGTAGATAATATCTCAAGTATACTGGGATACAACATCTCAGGCATGCTGGGTCACAACATCTCGAGCATCCTGTTAGACAACATCTCAAGCATGCTGGGAGAAAACATCTCTAGAAGGCTGGGAGGTGCAGTTTTGCTACAGCTGGAAAGCAATAGGCTGAGGAGCACTACTTATAAGTGACTGGAGCAATATATGTGCCAGGAATAATGCCAAGCATCAGCAATTACTCTTATATGTAAGGGGTACTTTGCACGTTGCGACATCGCTAGCATCAGCTAGCGATGCCGAGCGCGATTGTACCCGCCCCCGTCGCAAATGCGATATCTTGTGATAGCTGCCGTAGCGAATATTATCGCTACGGCAGCTTCACATGCACTCACCTGCCCTGCGACGTCGCTCTGGCCGGCGAATCGCCTCCTTCCTAAGGGGGCGGGTCGTGCGGCGTCACAGCGACGTCACGGCAGGCGGCCAATAGAAGCGGAGGGGCGGAGATGAGCGGGACGTAAACATCCCGCCCACCTCCTTCCTTCCTCATTGGAGGTGGAGGCAGGTAAGGAGATGTTCCTCGCTCCTGCGGCTTCACACACAGCGATGTGTGCTGCCTCAGGAACGAGCAACAACATCGTATCTCCTATTGGTGCGACATTATGAAAATGACCGACGCTACACAGATCACCGATTTTCGACGCTTTTGCGGTCATCTATCGGCGCATCTGTACCGCCCCGCAGGCTCGGCTGCGACCGCCGAGCCGCTCGGATCCGTGCTCGTACTGCGGGTGGTGGCTCGAGCCTCTCACGGACCCGGGGGTCACGTCGCTCTGCAAGGGAGTTGGTGCTACACGCGGGGACTTGGGAGAAGAGTTCCACGGCCGGGGCCACAGTGGTTTGGTTTGGGATGTAAGTTCGTGACGCCACCCACGGGTTGTGGTGATTGTAGACACCACCGCTTCGGTGAAGGTATGGGGGCTCCCGGGAGCGGTGTAATGGCGCAGCTAGGTGTTGACCCCTCCGTGTGTAGGGGGTGTTGGTCCCGGGGCACGGTTGGCGAGGGCCGGGGTGCAGGGTGAAGTGTTGCGGTGCGGTGCAGTGCGGTGCCTGATGGCACTGTTGTACTCACTCTGACACAACAGACTGGAGTCTCTGGTAAACCAAACGGAGTGATGAACGGGGCCCACAGCCGGCTGCAGCTTCTCCCGGTATAGGTTGGTGGTTTCCGCCTTTCTCCTGCACCTCTGTGTGTAAATGTTTGACTCCTATGCCTAGACACCGGTAGTCCGCTTCCCGACTTGTATATGCCGTAGGAGCCCGTTTGCCCGCAGACGCTTGCCCTTTGGGTCTCTATGCCTTGGCGGTGGCTCTACCCTGTATGGTTTGGCTGTTGTCTTCTAACAGGGCTTGTGTGGGATAGGTCCTTAAGTCCAGTCCGCAATCAGTTGATTTGACTCGGCCCTGTCGGTTCAGGGCTTTGTACTGAGTCTGAGTACCCCTCCTGGTGCTCCGGTTTAAAATCGGTTCCCCGGTTCGGCACCGGCGGGCCACCGCCCAACCCCGGTCCCTACGGTTCCATCGGCTGTAATCCCAGCTCCTGCAGGCGGCCACCACCGTCTGCCTCCTTGCCAATGGTGACTGGGCCCTGACCCAGCCACCTGGTAGTCTCTTGGCAGGCCTGGACACAGGACTGCCCGTGAACTTTACTGCTCTCTACCTCCTCTAGACTTGTTGTGTTTCTTTTCCCGCCTCCAGGCCTGTGAACTCCTCGGTGGGCGGAGCCAACCGCCTGGCTCCACCCCCTGGTGTGGACATCAAACTTGGAGGGTGGTGACAAGGTGTTTAGTTTGACTGATGTTCCCTCATCGGGAGGGGGGTGTGGTGTTGTGTGTGACTACCTGGGACGACCTGACTAGTCCAGGGCGTCACACATCTAGGCTTTACACGTTGCGACGTCGTTACCGGTGCCGGATGTGCGTCACTTTCGATTTGACCCCGACGATATCGCAGTAGCGATGTCGCAGCGTGCAAAGTACCCCTTAGACTAAAAACATGTTAACAGGGTACCTTAAATTAGGATTTTGTTTACCTCTATTCACTTGTGCCTTTGTTCTATCTGATTTGGGAAAGCACAGTGACAGGTCAACCATTACGGTCTATATCTTGCAACACTGATATCTTGGAGTCCTAGGGTTCTATATGATACATCTTAAGGGTGCTTTACATGCTGCGACATTGCTAACGATATATTGTCAGGGGTCACGTCGTTAGTGACGCACATCTGGCGCCGTTAGCGACATCGCTGCTTGTGACACCAATGAACGACGATCAACGAGCGCAAAAACGTGAAAAATCGTTGCTCGTTGACACGTCGTTCATTTCCTTAATATCTTTGCTGCTGCAGGTACGATGTTGTTCGTCGTTCCTACGGCAGCACACATCGCTCTGTGTGACACCGCAGGAACGACGAACAACTCCTTACCTGCGTCCACCGGTAATGAGGAAGGAAGGAGGTGGGCGGCATGTTCCGGCCGATCATCTCCGCCCCTTGTCTGCTATTGGACTGCTGCCATGTGACGTCGCTGTGACGCCGCACGAACCGCCCCCTTAGAAAGGCGGCAGATCGCCGGCCAGAGCGACGTCGCAGGGAAGATAAGTCCGTGTGACGGGTGTTAGCGATGTTGTGCGCCACGGACAGCGATTTGCCCGTGTCGCACAACCGACGGGGACGGGTACGCTCGCTAGCGATATCGGTACCAATATCGCAGTATGTAAAGTACCCTTAACTATGGACCAAAGGCAGATTTGCTGCCTTGCTGTTCTGGGAACAAATATAAAGCAGCTAAATAAATTTTTTAGAGAATGTTACATTTATATTACCTTTGGTTTTACTAGGGCATAAACATATGGACTAAAAATATAGCACCATCATTTATAATGCAGAAGACATGGATGCGTGCTAATTATTGTCTGTATTGATTCTCTAGAATTAATTTACCTTGACTTCCATGGTCACATACCAGATATTCGCAGTGAATTGAATGTAAGGGAGATCACCTTTGTTATTGTATATCTATCCTATTACAGTATATATGTATAGTTTGTTGGTTATCTATGTTGGAAAGATTCACCAAAATCAGGAGCCGAGGTTAGACCTGGGTGTGGATGGGGGTGTGGAGGTCTAGAGATCTAAAGGGGTCATCTGTCACCTATTCACAGGTGATAACGTATTAATTAGTGATGGCCTGACCGCTAGGACCTGCAACGAGCAACAGAACAAGGCAAAATGGGGCAGAAGTGCGTATGTTCGACCGCTGCTCCATTCATTCACTATGGGGCTGCCGAGCACTACTCTCACCTTCTTCCAGCAGCATCGTAAAAATTGAATGGTGTAGTAGTCGGGCATTCAAGCTGCTTTACTGTCGCGGGCGGGGAGGACGCCGCCGCTTCTGCTGGTCGCTCGCCAACGCTCGGGTCCGACGATGCTGCGGCTGCTCGGTGGCTTGAGCGGTGGGCCGGATCTGGGGACTCGAGCGGCGCTCCTCGCCCGTGAGTGAAAGGGGTGGTTGGTTTGGGGGATTTAGTCAGTGACGCCACCCACGTGTTGTGGTGAAGATGGGCACCACCGCTGCTGGTGACGGGGATTCCGGGAGCGATGGCAGGGAGCAGCTGGGATGTTGTTTTCCCCTTCCATGGGTAGGGGTCGGTGGTGTGACGGGGAGGCAGGGTTGGTGAGGTGCAGGGCTGCAGGGACAGCGCGGCGCGGTGCCGGATGGCACGGGTGTACTCACTCAGCAAGAGATGCACAAAGTCCTCGGTAAACCAAACGGCTGGATGGACGGGTCCCGCAGCCGGCTGCAGTGTCTCTCCCCGGACAGGTGATGGCGGCTGTGTTTCCCTGCACCTTGATGTACTTGTTTGACTACGATGGATCCCCAACGGTAGTCTGCTCCCCGGTGTATGGATGCCGGAGGAGCCCGTTTGCCGGCAGGCGCTGGCCCTTGGGTCTCTAGCCTTAGGCGGTAGCTGTATACCCTCACGGTGTGGGCGGTTGCCTTCTGTCGGGTCTTTGGCTGTTAGGGAACCCCTGGGGTTCCGGTCACACTCAGATTTGACTATTGTCGGCGGCTTCAAGCCTGGTCGGGGTCCGATGGCCCTGCCTGTGTGTGCTGGCTTCACTTCGCTCCCCGGTCGGTACCGGCGGGCCCACGCCCGACCCCGGTCCTACGGTTCCGTGTTGCTTCACCCCTCCTGCAGACGGCCACCACCGTCTGCCAACCTTGCTGTCAGTGCCTGGGCCACAAACCCAGACACCCAAGTGTTTACTCCTCACACTTCAACCTCCAAAACTACTCTCTCACTTTTTGCCGCCTCCAGGCCTGTGAACTCCTCGGTGGGTGGGGCCAACCGCTTGGTTCCGCCCCACCTGGTGTGGATATCAGACCCTGGATGGAGGCAACAAGGGTTTTATGCTTGGCTAATGTTACTGTCTAATAGGGGTGGGGGTGTATGTGTGTTACCTGTGACGACCTGGCTAGTCCAGGGCGCCACATTACCATTTTGTACCAGGGTAAAAACTCACCTCTCTGCCGGTGCACGTCTCACTGTACCGCCCCTGCAGCAGTCGAACTGCTCGGATCCAGGGTTGCCGTGGCTCGAGGGTCTACGGACCCAGGGGCTTGCGGCCACTTCGAATTGTGTAAAAGGGGGAATATTTACAAGGGAGAGTTCGTGACGCCACCCATGGTTCACGGTAAGGGGAGTACCGCCGCTGCCGATGGGAGTACCTGGGGGAGATGGAGCGGAGCAGCCAGATGATGTTTCCCCCACAGGACGGGCAGACCCCGGGACTCTAGAGGATAGGTGAGAGGATGGCGTGGTGTGGGCTGTGGGGTAGGCAGAACGCAGGGGCAGTAGTGTACTCACTCAAGCTGTGTGGATGTTGATCCAACCATTAAGCAGACTCTGACACAGAAGTAAACCAAGCCTCTGGGTGCCGCTGCAACTCTGGGGAGCTTGTCCGGGAATCTGTTCCCGCTGGTATTGTCTGGTGGACTGGAGCCTGCCTCCATGAACATGTAGATAGATGTTTCTGAGTGACCCCTCTGCCTGAAGCTGTCGGGGTCCCGCTGCCTATATTTAAATAGGGGAGCTGTGCTCTCGATGGCTGACACTTGGGATTTCTGTAGGCCACATCAGCTGGAAAGCCATATCCCCCTCGTTGTGTTGGTGCCTTCAATCTCTGAGCTCTTGGGGAAAGTTCATAAAGAGACTATCCTCCACAGGTGAATTATCAGGTTGCGTGAAGCTACTCCCTGATCTAGGGTCCTGAACCCTGCTGTGCTCGGTAGCGGTCCAGTTACTGGACTTTCCGATGCCGACCATTCTCTAAAACTAAGTCTGGGCACCTTTCTCCAATACCCTGCGACCGGGTCTCCGACTCCTCTGGTCCCAGACCACCATCTACGACCTAACCAAAGTCTCCCAGGGAGCTACAACTCCCCCAGCCCCTCACTCTCTGAGGGCTACTCTAAACCTGACTATGTCCCTTCCTCTAGTCTGCATGACCCCTAGGCGAGTTGCCCTTTTCCAGCTAGACCACCCACTGGTGTGCCTGACAGGTTGTGGTGTGAGGTGTGGTTAGGATTTGAGTGCTGATGAAAAACAATACCAGAGTTAGGATCCCAGAACCATGGAGGGTGAGTTTTGCACCATAAGTGAAAGAAGTGCAGTTCCCTGTGACACCTTGATAAGGTCAGGGGCGTCACACCAACAATTAGCAAGTTAGTACCTATAACATAGAAGGGTGTTCATTTTTCACTGAACAAACCCTAAGCCTAAAGGAAAGTCAAACTTAAGGCCCACAGGCCAAATCCAGCCAGCCGCATCATTTTACGGGGTCAAATATGTTCGGACACAGAGGGCCTGGCTCTCCACTTATCCCGTAAGGAGAGCTGGTACGAGTAGTGTGGAAGTGTGTGCCGAAGCTCAAAATCTACCACCTGTGATGGTGCCATCCCTTCTACTAAGTACTGGCTGCGTTCTACATTGACACAACCAGTGCTTAGTAGAGGGGGTGGCTTCAGTACTAGGAGCGAGTGCCATCTTTGTAAATGAGCGAGTGAACGCAGTCACCCAGCAGTTTTGTGTGGTTCCATCTTGGAATCAGAGCAGACAGATCCAGTCCGTAGAATAAGGAGCAGTCCATCATGGACTCAGAGGTCTGGCACAGCTCTCTATGAACCTTACTACCCAAGGAGAGCTCTCTTATGGCCATACTAGCCAGGCTTTTAAATCTGCAACATGTCAGTTTTCACAATGGAAAATGTAAAGTTTTCACCAATTGTGCAATAAAAACTACAATCTGCATCTAACACTCACAGACTCTGCTGCAGATATGCTGTGGATAAATCCATACCAAATATGATTTTTGGAAACCAGCCTTAACATTATCAGTAGTGTTGAGCGGACCCGGATCTGAAAAATCCGGATCCGCACGGTTCGAGGTTCCGATCCGAGTCCGACCAGTACCCGGGATCCGGGGTGCACGATCCGGATCCGTTGGGTTTTTTTTGTTTTTTTTTCTCTCTCTCTCTCTCTCTCTCTCTCCGTTCTCAGGATTGATTGTGGTAGGTTACAGTGTTAATGTGACGCCCTGGGCAAGCCAGGGGTCACAGGTAATGACACCACCACACCCTACACCCCGGATAGGTACACCGAAGCTAGACCTGAAATCCTTGTTGCCTTCCTCCAGGGGCTGATGTCCACACCAGGGGGTGGGCCAGGCGGTTGGCTCCGCCCACTGAGGAGTTCACAGCCCTGGAGGCGGGAAAAACCAGGCAGTTAGAGTTTAGTGAGTTAGGTTTAGCCAGAGAGTGAAGTGGTAGAGGAGCAAGAGAGAGGAGTTAAGGTGGAACAGAAAGTGACAGTTGAGAAAGCCTGAAGTTGGTCCGGGTGTGTCCCGGACTGAGACAGCAAGGTTAGCAGACGGCGGTGACCATCTGCAGGAGAGGCTGATCAGAGGTTGCCGAAAGGACCGTGGACGGGTGGTGGCCCGGCGGTACCGGAACGGTATACGAAGAGAAGCCAGCACCATTGGCAGGGGCCTTTCGGATCCCGGCAAGGCTAGGAGTCGCCGTGAATTTGCCAAATCTGTCAGTGAAGGGGACCTCCGGGTCTCCAAACAACTAAGTCCCGATTGAAGGCAACAGTCCAACCGTGAAGGGGAGACACCGCCACCGCCAAGGCACCAGTTTCCCAGGGCCAGCGCCTGCGGGCAAGAAGGGGCTCCTCCGGCCCATATCCAAGCTGGGGAGCGGGTTACCGGTGGGAACCCATCGCTACCAACACAGGAACTTAGGTGCAGGAAAGGGACAGTCACCGTTAACTACCGGGGAAAAGCAACAGCAGCCGTCCGTGGGAACCGTCTTTCCAGCCGTGTGTTTTACCGAGAACTGTGTCACCGTCTCAGGCTGAGTGAGTACCACCGTGCCGTACGGCACAGCGCTGCCCCCGCGACCCTGCACCTCACCAGGCCCCACACCTGGCCTGCCATCCCTCATCCTCCACCCCATCACTGGGCCCCGGGACAACCAACCCCTACCCACGGAGGGGAGAACTAACAACTCTGCTGCTCCCTGTCACCGCTCCCGGGATCCCCATACAGAGCAGCGGTGGTGTCCACACAATAACCACAACCGTGGGTGGCGTCACGGACAATAAATCCCCAAAACCAAACCCCTTTTCACTCACGGGCAAGGAGCGCCGCTCGAGTCCCCGGGATCCGGCCCATCGCTCGAGCCACCGAGCAGCAGAGGCCGCAGCGGCAGCGGCAGCCGGACCCGAGCAGTGGGAGAGCGCGGCGTCCCCTCCTCCGCCCGCGACATTAGCACTCTCCCATAGAGCCATATTTTATTGCCTTTTACTGTGGAGAAATGATTAAAATTCCTCTTTAAAGGGATTGTCAGGTTTAGGCCGAGGTGAGACTAGTGTATAGCATCCAATACGAGAGCTAATGACACTCGGCTCAAACTCTGCTGCGAGCGTGAGCCGAGTGTCATCTACTATACTCATCTCTCACATCCACAGGCGCCAAGAAGAAGAGATAAATTTCTACATCTTCTCTATTGTCAGCCTCTGAGTATATCGGAGTGCACTTGAATGACATTTTTTTGCTCCTGATGATTTGGAGAAATCTTTATGCATTATTCTGTATGAAGGGCTATGTGGGGCCCATTATTATGTATGGAGGGCTATGTGGGGCCCATTATTCTGTATGGAGGGCTATGTGGGGCCCATTCTGTACGGAGGGCTATGTGGGGCCCATTATTCTGTATGGAGGGCTATGTGGGGCCCATTATTCTGTATGGAGGGCTATGTGGGGCCCATTATTCTGTATGAAGGGCTATGTGGGGCCCATTATTCTGTATGGAGGGCTATGTGGTGCCCATTATTCTGTATGGAGGATTATGTGGGGCCCATTATTCTGTATGGAGGGCTATGTGGGGCCCATTATTTTGTATGGAGGGCTATGTGGGGCCCATTATTCTGTATGGAGGGTATGTGGGGCCCATTATTTTGTATGGAGGGCTATGTGGGGCCCATTATTCTGTATAGAGGGCTATGTGGGGCCCATTATTCTGTATGGAGGACTATGTGGGGCCCATTATTCTGTATGGAGGACTATGTGGGGCCCATTATTCTGTATGAAGGGCTATGTGGGGCCCATTATTCTGTATGGAGGACTATGTGGTGCCCATTATTCTGTATGGAGGATTATGTGGGGCCCATTATTCTGTATGGAGGGCTATGTGGGGCCCATTATTCTGTATGCAGGGCTATGTGGGGCCCATTATTCTGTATGGAGGGCTATGTGGGGCCCATTATTCTGTATGGAGGACTATGTGGGGCCCATTATTCTGTATGGAGGACTATGTGGGGCACATTATTCTGTACGGAGGGCTATGTGGGACCCATTATTCTGTATGGAGGACTATGTGGGGCCCATTATTCTGTATGGAGGACTATGTGGGGCCCATTATTCTGTATGAAGGGCTATGTGGGGCCCATTATTCTGTATGGAGGGCTATGTGGGACCCATTATTCTGTATGGAGGACTATGTGGGGCCCATTATTCTGTATAGAGGGCTATGTGGGGCCCATTATTCTGTATAGAGGGCTATGTGGGGCCCATTATTATGTATGGAGGGCTATGTGGGGCCCATTATTCTGTATGGAGGGCTATGTGGGGCCCATTATTCTGTATAGAGGGCTATGTGGGGCCCATTATTCTGTATGGAGGGCTATGTGGGGCCCATTATTCTGTATAGAGGGCTATGTGGGGCCCATTACTCTGTATGGAGGGCTATGAGGGGTCCATTATTCTGTATGGAGGGCTATGTGGGCACATTATTATGTATGGAGGACTATGTGGGGCCCATTATTCTGTATAGAGGGCTATGTGGGGCCCATTATTCTGTATAGAGGGCTATGTGGGGCCCATTATTATGTATGGAGGGCTATGTGGGGCCCATTATTCTGTATGGAGGGCTATGTGGGGCCCATTATTCTGTATAGAGGGCTATGTGGGGCCCATTATTCTGTATGGAGGGCTATGTGGGGCCCATTATTCTGTATAGAGGGCTATGTGGGGCCCATTATTATGTATGGAGGGCTATGTGGGGCCCATTATTCTGTATGGAGGGCTATGTGGGGCACATTATTCTGCATGGAGGGCTATGTGGGGCCCATTATTCTGTATGGAGGGCTATGTGGGGCCATTATTCTGTATGGAGGGCTATGTCGGGCCCATTATTCTGTATGGAGGGCTATGTGGGACCCATTATTCTGTATGGAGGGCTATGTGGGGCCCATTATTCTGAATGGAGGGCTATGTGGGGCCCATTATTCTGTATGGAGGACTATGTGGGGCCCATTATTCTGTATGGAGGGCTATGTGGGGCCCATTATTCTGTATGGAGGGTTATGTGAGTCCTATTATTCTGTATGGAGGGCTATGTGGGGCCCATTATTCAGTATGGAGGGCTATGTGGGGCCCATTATTCTGTATGGAGGGCTATGTGAGTCCTATTATTCTGTATGGAGGGCTATGTGGGGCCCATTATTCTGTATGGAGGGCTATGTGGGGCACATTATTCTGTATGGAGGGCTATGTGGACCCCATTATTCTGTGTGGAGGGCTATGTGGGGTCCATTATTCTGTATGGAGGGCTGTGTGGGGTCCATTATTCTGTATGGAGGGCTATGTGAGTCCTATTATTCTGTATGGAGGGCTATGTGGGGCCCATTATTCTGTATGGAGGGCTATGTGAGTCCCATTATTCTGTATGGAGGGCTATGTGGGGCTCATTATTCTGTATGGAGGACTATGTGGGGCCTATTTTTCTGTATGAAGGGCTATGTGGGGCCCATTATTCTGTATGGAGGGCTATGTGGGGCCCATTATTCTGTATAGAGGACTATGTGGGGCCTATTGTTCTGTATGAAGGGCTATGTGGGGCCCATTATTCTGTATGGAGGGCTATGTGGGGTCCATTATTCTGTATGGAGGACTATGTGGGGCCTATTGTTCTGTATGAAGGGCTATGTGGGGCCCATTATTCTGTATGGAGGGCTGTGTGGGGTCCATTATTCTGTATGGAGAGCTATGTGGGGCCCATTATTTTGTATGGAGGGCTATGTGGGGCCCATTATTCTGTATGGAGGGCTATGTGGGGCCCATTATTCTGTATAGAGGACTATGTGGGGCCCTTTATTCTGTATGGAGGGCTATGGGGGCCCATTATTCTGTATGGAGGACAATGTTGGACCCATAATTCTGTATAGAGGGCTATGTGGGGCCCATTATTCTGTATAGGGGGCTATGTGGGGCCCATTATTCTGTATGGAGGACTATGTGGAGCCTATTGTTCTGTATGAAGGGCTATGTGGGGCCCATTATTCTGTATGGAGGGCTATGTGGGGTCCATTATTCTGTATGGAGAGCTATGTGGGGCCCATTATTTTGTATGGAGGGCTATGTGGGGCTCATTATTCTGTATGGAGGGCTATGTGGGGCCCATTATTCTGTATAGAGGACTATGTGGGGCCCTTTATTCTGTATGGAGGACAATGTGGGACCCATTATTCTGTATAGAGGGCTATGTGGAGCCCATTATTCTGTATAGAGGGCTATATGGGGCACATTATTCTGTATAAAGGGCTATGTGGGGCCCATTATTCTGTATAGGGGGCTATTTGGGGCCCATTATTCTGTATAGAGGGCTATGTGGGGCCATTATTCTGTATAGACGGCTATGTGGAGCCATTATTCTGTATGGAGGGTTATGTGGGGTTCATTATTCTGTATGGAGGGCTATGTGGGGCCCATTTTATGTGGGGCCAATTATTCTGTATGGATGGCTATGTGAGTCCCATTATTCTGTATGAAGGGCTATGTGGGGCCCATTATTCTGCATGGAGGACTATGTGAGGCCCATTATTCTGTATGGAGGACTACGTGGGGCCCATTATTCTGTATGGAGGACTACGTGGGTCCCATGACTAGATTGGCTCACAATTTTGTCCAAGTTTTTAATTTTTTCTCTTTTGTGTATTTTATGTATTTTAGTTTGACATTCCTGGTCCAGAAGACCCAGCACAATTATTAATTACACCAAGATCCTGTTAATTTCAATGGAAACCACCATACATTACTTCATTTCTCCTGTGGTGGCGCTGCTGGAAAATTGAATGCTTGTTGCTGAGCCGTCCATAATTTACAGCTGATCACTGGGGGTTGTTGTAGCAGTGGGACATCCACTGATAAGCTTACTGTGCCAACTAATAGAAAGGAACTGTCCAAAGCTGACAATCCTTTTAGGAAGTCAAGTATCACTTTTGTCCATCTGTTATGGATTACATACAGTACAGACCAAAAGTTTGGACACACCTTCTCATTCAAAGAGTTTTTTTTATTTTCATAACTCTAAAAATTGTAGATTCACATTGAAGGCATCAAAACTATGAATTAACACATGTGTAATTAAATACTTAACAAAAAAGTGTGAAACTGAAAATATGTCTTATATTCTAGGTTCTTCAAAGTAGTCACCTTTTGCTTTGATTACTGCTTTGCACACTCTTGGCATTCTCTTGATAAGCTTCAAGAAGTAGTCACCGGAATTGGTCTTCCAACAGTCTTGAAGGAGTTCCCAGAGATGCTTAGCACTTGTTGGCCCTTTTGCCTTCACTCTGCGATCCAGCTCACCCCAAACCATCTCGGTTGGGTTCAGGTCTGGTGACTGTGGAGGCCAGGTCATCTGGCGTAGCACCCCATCACTCTCCTTCTTAGTCAAATAGCCCTTACACAGCCTGGAGGTGTGTTTGGGGTCATTGTCCTGTTGAAAAATAAATGATGGTCCAACTAAACGCAAACCAGATGGAATAGCATGCCGCTGCAAGATGCTGTTGCCATGCTGGTTCAGTATGCCTTCAATTTTGAATAAATCCCCAACAGTGTCACCAGCAAAGCACCCCCACACCATCACACCTTCTCCTCCATGCTTCATGGTGGGAACCAGCCATGTAGAGTCCATCTGTTCACCTTTTCTACAAAGACACGGTGGTTGGATCCAAAGATCTCAAATTTGGACTCATCAGACCAAAGCACAGATTTCCACTGGTGTAATGTCCATTCCTTGTGTTCTTTAGCCCAAACAAGTCTCTTCTGCTTGTTGCCTGTCCTTAGAAGTGGTTTCCTAGCAGCTATTTTACCATGAAGGCCTGCTGCACAAAGTCTCCTCTTAACAGTTGTTCTAGAGATGTGTCTGCTGCTAGAACTCTGTGTGGCATTGACCTGGTCTCTAATCTGAGCTGCTGTTAACCTGTAATTTCTGAGGCTGGTGACTCGGATAAACTTATCCTCCGCAGCAGAGGTGACTCTTGGTCTTACTTTCCTGGGGCAATCCTCATGTGAGCCAGTTTCTTTGTAGTGTTTGAAGGTTTTTGCCACTGCACTTGGGGAAACTTTTAAAGTTTTCCCAATTTTTCGGACTGACTGACCTTCATTTCTTAAAGTAATCATGGCTACTTGTTTTTCTTTACTTAGCCGCTTTTTTCTTGCTGTAATACAAATTCTAACAGTCTATTCAGTAGGACTATCAGCCGTGTATCCACCAGACTTCTGCACAACACAACTGATGGTCCCAACCCCATTTATAAGGCAAGAAATCCCACTTATTAAACCTGACAGGGCACACCTGTGAAGTGAAAACCATTTCCGGTGACTACCTCTTGAAGCTCATCAAGAGAATGCTAAGAGTGTGCAAAGCAGTAATTAAAGCAAAAGGTGGCTACTTTGAAGAACCTAGAATATAAGACATATTTTCAGTTGTTTCACACTTTTTTGTTAAGTATTTCATTCCACATGTGTTAATTCATAGTTTTGATGCCTTCAATGTGAATCTACAATTTTCATGCAATATGCAATAATGAGCAGGAATGAGAGTCCTAATACGCGTAGTGCACTTCACCAATAATGAGCAGGAACGAGAGTCCTGGTACATGTAGTGCACTTCACCAATAATGAGCAAGAACGAGAATCCTGGTACATGTAGTGCACTTCACCAATAATGTGCACCCTTGATATAACTGGAGGAAATTAACTTTGTTTATGGTACTTTTAACACATATTAGATGGGTTTTACATAGAATTTTATATGAAAATCACATCTAAGGTTACATAGAAACTTTTTCGGCATAGAAGAGCGTGCACACTTGGAATTTTGCAATGGAAAAGGTGAAATCTGCCACAAAATTCCACATAACGCTAAAATACACATAACATGCAAAACGGAACCTAAAAGAGTCTCAGGTTCCGGAATGAAATTTTAAATGCAGCTTTGGATGTGAGCAGAGCATAAGACGTATTTTTGATTCTTGAAATTGACATATTAAGATGCCCTTATATAAATGTAGACGTAATAAAATGCACGTTGTATGCCTAGACGGATAAACACAAGTTCTAAAACAGAATTAATTTGGGGAGACCGAGGAAACACGCCCTGACCGGGAGCCACGGCACTGAGTGTTTCACCAGGTATGAGGAGTGGTCATCCATTACCAGGTTTATTTATATCCGTGACATAACAATGCATTCTAAAGAAAAGCGAAGGTAATTAAGAAGCCAATATTGATTTTTAACCCTTTACATATCGCGTCGTCTCACATAATAAAGCAAAGCATCCTACTCCCAGTGAGTCACAATAGACAAGATCGTCAATTTCATGGGGACAGAGAAAGTTTTTAAAGGGACTAGATAACATATAGAGTTCAGTATGACAATGACTTAGCAAAATAATGGCAGCAGAGATGAAGATTTGCATGCAGTCCCATGAAAAAATGCAGAAAGGGATAAGTTGTGAAAGAGAAAGGGAAGTACTGCTAAAGCGAAATTGATCCAATATGACTTTGGATATTACCGAATGCAAAATTACAAATTGTAACCCATCGCATTATTTGGAGACGCCCCAGCCTGTGATCGGAAAGGGAAGAAAAGCAGCTCAGACATTAAAGCAGTGAAAAAGACAATGTTAGTATAGTAAAAGATTCCCACCACTGGCTGGAGATCCGTGCCAGTTTGGCAGAAAGAGATGGAAGCAGTCACACATCTTGGAAGGAATGTCAGGAACTCCTGTCGGACGGACGCCGGAGATTCAAGTACACATCCAGGCAAGAGTCTGATGCGAGGAGTCTGAATGTAAATGCTGACACACTCCTGGTTCTCTTGAAACCCAGCTAATGATACAGCTCCTGGATGGCACCCAAGTTATTCAAGGCTGTCCATAAATACATTGCATCCAATTGATCCCATCGCTCGTAGAGGAAGAAGTCACATGTCACTGCAGAGAATGCATCAGAGGTCTTGGTCATATCGAGACGCTGATCCTCGCCATTGCAGGAAGGGTTAATAATATGGATTGATAGGAAACTACTGAAATGGCATTGTGTAACGTGATCTTAAACTCTTGATTCAGCGAGACGGCAGAGCTGTAGTGTGCGCACGTTGCACCATTGAAAAGGGGTAGGTATTTTCTAAATCTTTAAAGGGATCGGTGAATATCTGACAAGTAGGGATCCTAATTCGCGACTTGCCACCTATCGAGAGAATAGAGGTCCCATTGTGTCGATTCAAACGGCTCATGGCCAGCCAGAAAGGGAAAAGATGACGCTGAAAAACATAGGAAGGAAAAGGGTATTATTCCCCACTGGATGCCCCAGTTCTGGGCTTCCCAATTTAAGAAAGACAGATATTGGAGCAAGTCCAGAGAAGAGCAACCAAGATGGTAGTGGGTCTGCAAACCATGTCATATGAAGACCAGCTACAAAAACTAGGAATGTTTAATTGCAAATGAGAAGGCTGAGAGGAGACTTAATAGCGGCCTACAAATATCTGAAAGGCAGTCACAGTGCAGAAGGAGCTACCCTGTTCTCAGGAGCACAAGGAAGTATAAGAAGCAATGGGATGAAACTAAAAGGAAGGAGACACATATTAGACATTAGGAACATTTTTCTGACAGTGAGGGCAGTCAGAGAGTGGAACAGGTGGCCACAGGAGGCAGTGTGAGCAGTCAAGAGGGGAACAGACTACCGCAGGAGGTAGTGAGGGCAGCCAGATAGAAGAACAGGCTACAGCGGGAGGTAGTGAGGGCAGTCAGAGAATAGAACAGGCTAGTGCAGGAGGTAGTGAGGGTAGTCAGAGAGTTGAACAGGTGACCACGGATGGTGGTGAGATCTCCATCATGGAAATCTTCAAGCAGAAACTGAATAAACATATAGATGGGATGATTTAAGAAAACCTGCACTCGCAGGGGGTTGGACCCGATGGCCCTTGAGGTCCCTTCCAACTCTACCATTCTATGATTCTATGGAAGGACACAGGTAATTTTTGGTGCAAACAAGTATATACTTTTTTATCATGATGAGGCATTTACAGTCACTTTAAAGGAAATCTATCACCCTTTCGTGGTATTAATATGAACATACAGATGGGATAAAGGTGAAAGTAGCCATACCTGTATGCCTCCTGGATGAGGGGTCATAAGGCAAAATCATCTTTTATATCTTCTATCTTCTCACATCCTCTGTTCACATGATAATGGCCGGGCATGCATGGTAGGGTTGCCAACTTGGTTTTTTTTCTGGACAGCTTTTTAAAAAATTACGGTTAGCCAACCTTTTTTTTACAGACTCATAGATGGCCATAATAAACCAGGGGGAAAAAGTGCCTTATCTCTACAGACTGTCCAGGAATTTCTGGCAACCCAGATGCATAGCTTTCAATGACCCTGGCTCACTAGTGTTTATTGATGATGTGATTTAAGACAGAAGCAGACAGATGAATTCTTAACTGTATAGGATGATACTTTCTAATCAGATTAATCCAAATGCAGCAAGGTTGATTGGACGGCGCTTTACAGGACAGATGGGCAATGACCCAAAACATACTGTGAAAGGAAAAAAAGTACAATATTCTGCAATGGCCGAGTCAGTCACTAGATTTCAACCCCAATGAGCTGCATTTCACATGATTATGACAAAACTTAAAGGCGTTGTCCACTACTTGAACAACTCCTTCTTATTCTCCATGTATACCCCCATAAAAATAAAAAAGCCAATACTAAGCTCCGCTGACGGCACCATTCCAGCGATATCGGAACTCCCGTTGCCAGGGCTCACATGACATTGTTATGACATGCAAGCCCCGCGTCTAATCACCGTCAGCTTCTGTCTCCCCGTCTTTGAACAGTTAAGAAGTTTATAGGAAGCTCTGTGGCTGTCAGTCACTTCCTGTTGATTGCTCCAGTGTCCAAAGGTGGGGAGAAGGAATCCGCCGCTGATTGGT
Source organism: Anomaloglossus baeobatrachus (assembly GCF_048569485.1). Classification (NCBI taxonomy): domain Eukaryota; kingdom Metazoa; phylum Chordata; class Amphibia; order Anura; family Aromobatidae; genus Anomaloglossus; species Anomaloglossus baeobatrachus. The sequence goes on along the minus strand of NC_134364.1, from coordinate 58,907,409 downwards.
CCCGCGGCTTGCATGTCATAACAAGGTCACGTGGGCCACGCAATGTGAGTTCCAACACCGCTTCATCCACACTGACCCCATATAGGTTTTGTTTTTTTTTATGGAGGGATGAGAAGTTGTCCAAGTAGTGGACAACTTCTTTAAAGCTGAAGGATCCACAAATAAGCCACAACTGAAGACAGTTGCAGTAAAGGCCAGCAAATCATCACAAAGGAGAAAACCCAGTGTTTGGTGATGTCCATGGCTTCCAGACTTTAGCCAGTCACTGCCTGCAAAGGATTCTCTACAAAGCATGAAAAACAAATATTTTATTTTTTTGTAAAGTATATTTGTCCAATTGCTTTTGAGGACCTGAAATTAGGAGGCTTTATAGAAAAATCATTGCAATTCCTAAATGTTTGATAGAATATTATTGTTCAACCCTTATAATTAAACCTGAAAGTCTACACTTCGGTTGCATCTACGTTGTTTCATTTTTAACAAAAATAGTGGCTTACAGAGCCCAAATCGCAAAGATTCGGTCACTGTCCAGCTATTACTACTGCTATATTCCCAAAGATTGCTTGGGATAGAATCCAATTCTTAGGGATATTTTACCCAACAAGCGCGGTCGTTGCAATGGACAGTACTCTATGCCAACCAGTATCTAATCAGGATAGAAGGCACTTCTGGCCAGCAGATGAATGGATGTCTATGTAATGTACAGGTGTGTCAAGTTCTCCAGAAGGAAAGCAAACAGAGAGATCCCAACCTGGGATTGACCCTCTTTTTGACTTCCATGTCTTCCCATAGATCTGGAGCTTTCTTAATGAAACAACCGCCTTTACCTTTAACCATGTTTCTGTAAAAATAAACTTAGGTTGACAAATAAATTATATCAATGCAAGTCCATGAAGTCAGAAGATTGCTATTGGCATTGGTTTTAAATCAGCTGAGAAAACAATGGTGACCTTAACACAACGCCTTCAACTCACAAAGTCCAGGGAATGACCTCCAGACACAAAAAGACGAGTATACAATGTGTACTGTAATTTGACCAATTGAGCATATCCTACTGCAGGTGACTGGACATGGCAGATTCACACGCCGTCTAATGAGATGAAAGGTCTCCTTGTTAGTGCACTTAGAAGACGTTTAACTTAAAGGGGTTGTTTCACAAAATGTGTTATTTAGATCTCAATAAAGTGTGTGATAAGGCTAGTTTCACACTACGTCTTTTTAACATCCGCTGAAAACGTTTTTTTAGCGGAAGTACGGATCCTGCTTTTACAGCAAATAACGTATGCAAACGCATATGTTATTTTGCAGGATCCTGCACTGGATGTTTAGGGGCGGGCATTGGAGTCATGTGATCGGGAGTGAGGGGAACTAGACTGGGAGGAGGCTTCTGACAGCTGCAGACGCTGGTAACCAAGGTAAACATCGGCCTTGGATACCCGATATTTATCTTGGTTACGAGTGTCTGCAGCTGCTAGGAGCCGGGCTGCCTGCACACGTAACCAACGTAAACATCGGGTAACTAAGAGAAGTGGTTACGCGATATTTACCTTGGTTACGAGTGTCCGCAGCTCTCAGGTGGGAGAGAGAGGAAGGGGGAGGAAGGGGGAAAGACAGAGATAGAGAGAGAGAGGGTGAGGGAGGGAGGAGGAGAGACAGACAGATCACGCGAGACTGGTTCTGGGCATGCTCAGTACTTTCTGGGCATGCTCAGTACAAAAGCAGGATCCTGTCTATCAGCACGCCAGCGTTCACCTGCGTTTGCGTGCGTTATAGTCAGGATCCAGCAATTTGCAGTATTTGGACGGAGCTCAAAAACGCTACAAGTAGCGTTTTTGAAACATGTTAAAAAACTGCAAGTCACTGGATCCTCACTATAACGCACGCAAACGCAGGTGAACGGATGTTAACGCGAGTCCATTGCAAATGCATTGAAATGAAAACGCATTTGCACTGGATCCGTACTTCCGCTAAAATAACGTTAAGGACGGATGTTAAAAAGACGTAGTGTGAAACCAGCCTAAGAAGTGTCCATCCATTAAAAATATTAGTGCAATGTAAAACTTTGTGAACATTGCAACCATAATATATGCCAACCCACAACTTTCAGTACTGGTATTAACTAGTTTCTTTGGGTCCATATCGATCAGCTAATTGCCAGGAAAGCTTGAGTCAAAGAAAGAGTTGAATCTTCTTCATCCTTTTCTACAGTGTCCCAACTTCTTATGAACTTGGTAACCTTATAATATTTCCAACATAGGAAGGAGGTGGTGGATGGAGTAGGGATTCCTTGATTTATTGAAAAGGGATCTTTTATTATAGCAATGATTCTATGTAAGAGAACAATTAATGGAAAAGTCCTCAAACCATATCAATAAGCTGAGCAACTGACTTTGGTCAATGAAGAAAACCTCAGAGCCATTAAGCAGAACATTCAGCGTGACGCAGCTGTTTTTAGTTTGACAGTTCTCGAGTAGCAAATATAAACTGGAGCACGTGACGTGACAGTAATCTGTCTTCTCAGATGCTTCAGATGATTTGCCCACAATTTAACAGAAGACGGAAACAAAGGACTTAAAGGTGGGTGAAAGGATACAGCATTCAAGAAACACATTCAAGTAATAGCATATGTACCGCCCCCGTGTCAGCAGCCAGGCTGCTCGGATCCGGATTCGCGGTGGCTCGAGGGGCGTCCGAACCCGGGGGTCGTGCGGCTACTCAAATGAAGGGGGGTCTATTTACAGGGCATGTATTAGAGTTCGTGATGCCACCCGTGGTATGTGGTAATTAAGAGTACCACCGCTGCAGCTGGGTGTACCCGGGGTGATGGAATGGGGCAGCCAGGTGTTAGAACCCTCCACGGGTAGGGGGGAATTACCCCGGGACTCGGTGATGGTGATTGGGGAGTGTCGTGGGGAACCAAGGGGAACACTTTCGTACTCACACAGTCCAAAAAGCTGACACCGACAACTGGATAAAACAAAGTTCTGGACACCGCTGCCGCTGAGGGGAGCTAGTTTGGGTCCCGTCCCCGATGGTGTTGCCTGATGATCTGTAACCTTTTCCCTGGCACTTATTTTACTTCTTGGTTGGCCCCGGTAGCATGAAACTAGTTGGGTCCCGCTCCCCAGTGTAGTTAACTGTGGGAGCTTGCTCTCAGGGTTCACATTTGGCATTTTCTGGAACGTTTTAGTGGAAAGTCGTATCCCCCTTGTTGCACTAGTACCCCGATTTTGTAGCGGGTGGAGAACGGATCTTGAAGGCTCCGTCCTCGTCGGATCAATTGTTAGGTTGCCTGAAGCTACTCCCTGACCTAGAGTCCACGTACCCCGTCGTGCCCTGGTCCCAGCCCGGTGATGGTACAAGGCCGCCGGCTGTCCTCCTCAACAGTTACGTGCCCCTTGTCATGATCCCCTGCGACCGGGGGTCCAGCTCCTACCAGGTCCAGACCACCGTCTGCCACCTAGTTGCTTCCAAGGAGCCCGGCTCCTGAGCTTCTCTTTCCTTCCACTCCTCACTTCAACCTCCAACTTCACTTCAACCTCAACTAACTGACACTCCTGACCTTCCCAACTAACCCCCCAAGTGGGCGACCCTATTCTACTCAGGCTGTCCACTGGTGTGTCTGGTGGGTGTGGTGCAGAGTGTACGTAGGCAACACCATGTAGTTGGGGACCCATAACCAAGGAGGAGGTGGATATTGCACACAAGGGCAGATTGCACAATACCCTGTGACGACCTGATAGTGCAGTGACCCCCATTGATCCTGAAACTAAAGCTCTCCATCACCTTCTAAGTTTGCCTTTGTCGACAAGGCTCCCAAGAACCCCACCTATGCAGGAACTGATGCAGGCCCAACTCACTGGAAGGGAAAAACAGCCATTACTTTAAAAGATGGGAAAACTGTCTCTGCTAATAAACTTTTTTTTAAAAATCGTGTCATGGTGGTGCCAAAATAAACATCTAAATAAAACACAATCGCCTACTGGTATTGCTCCGCTCTATACTGCTGCCAGTGTCACCCACCATTCTACTGGATTCCTCCTTCGGGAAATGATTAGCTGCAGTGTTCACATTGTGTAGCGCTGGCATTCCTACACTCCTCACTTCCCTCCCCGCAAGGACGCACACTTACTTACCACCGCGGCCAGTTCTCATCACGCTGCCTGGCGTCCCCGCAGCCCTCAACGTGGCACTGGTCCTCCGGGAGTGCTTCTAAGGCATGCGTGCACACCCTGCCCTTCTCTTAAAGGACCAGCACTACATTCCCGAGAAGTGCTTCTCAGCTTATCGCTGAGAGGCACTGGGTACTAAAGAAAAAACAAAAAGCCAGCACCAAATGTGCACTTCAGCACTAAACATTCCAAACTGTACTTATTATAAAAATTTTGAGATTTTTGGCAAAAAATTGCAATTTCTTGAGCTGCCTCGCCACGTCACGGCAAATCTCATTAGAGGCAGTCCTACACTAAAATATTTTTATAAAATGTGCCATACGGCCTCACATATGAATAGTAGAACTGCTCTCAGCAGCACTCACCTGGTCTATTTCAATCCCGTACCCATGACTGAGTCATGGCTGTGGGCGGGACAGGTCCAAGCAAATGCTGCATGAAGTAAAAAGCCTGTGGACAAAGCCTGATGACTCAATGTGAACAGTCACCAACCGCCAAATTCTAGACAGATGGAATACATCCCAAATTGGGGTGCATAGCAAGGTGGAGGTCAACCACCGACCAATACAATGAAGAAAAAACAAAAAGCCAGCACCAAATGTGCACTTCAGCACTAAACATTCCAAACTGTACTTATTATAAAAATTTTGAGATTTTTGGCAAAAAATTGCAATTTCTTGAGCTGCCTCGCCACGTCACGGCAAATCTCATTAGAGGCAGTCCTACACTAAAATATTTTTATAAAATGTGCCATACGGCCTCACATATGAATAGTAGAACTGCTCTCAGCAGCACTCACCTGGTCTATTTCAATCCCGTACCCATGACTGAGTCATGGCTGTGGGCGGGACAGGTCCAAGCAAATGCTGCATGAAGTAAAAAGCCTGTGGACAAAGCCTGATGACTCAATGTGAACAGTCACCAACCGCCAAATTCTAGACAGATGGAATACATCCCAAATTGGGGTGCATAGCAAGGTGGAGGTCAACCACCGACCAATACAATGAAGAAAAAACAAAAAGCCAGCACCAAATGTGCACTTCAGCACTAAACATTCCAAACTGTACTTATTATAAAAATTTTGAGATTTTTGGCAAAAAATTGCAATTTCTTGAGCTGCCTCGCCACGTCACGGCAAATCTCATTAGAGGCAGTCCTACACTAAAATATTTTTATAAAATGTGCCATACGGCCTCACATATGAATAGTAGAACTGCTCTCAGCAGCACTCACCTGGTCTATTTCAATCCCGTACCCATGACTGAGTCATGGCTGTGGGCGGGACAGGTCCAAGCAAATGCTGCATGAAGTAAAAAGCCTGTGGACAAAGCCTGATGACTCAATGTGAACAGTCACCAACCGCCAAATTCTAGACAGATGGAATACATCCCAAATTGGGGTGCATAGCAAGGTGGAGGTCAACCACCGACCAATACAATGAAGAAAAAACAAAAAGCCAGCACCAAATGTGCACTTCAGCACTAAACATTCCAAACTGTACTTATTATAAAAATTTTGAGATTTTTGGCAAAAAATTGCAATTTCTTGAGCTGCCTCGCCACGTCACGGCAAATCTCATTAGAGGCAGTCCTACACTAAAATATTTTTATAAAATGTGCCATACGGCCTCACATATGAATAGTAGAACTGCTCTCAGCAGCACTCACCTGGTCTATTTCAATCCCGTACCCATGACTGAGTCATGGCTGTGGGCGGGACAGGTCCAAGCAAATGCTGCATGAAGTAAAAAGCCTGTGGACAAAGCCTGATGACTCAATGTGAACAGTCACCAACCGCCAAATTCTAGACAGATGGAATACATCCCAAATTGGGGTGCATAGCAAGGTGGAGGTCAACCACCGACCAATACAATGAAGAAAAAACAAAAAGCCAGCACCAAATGTGCACTTCAGCACTAAACATTCCAAACTGTACTTATTATAAAAATTTTGAGATTTTTGGCAAAAAATTGCAATTTCTTGAGCTGCCTCGCCACGTCACGGCAAATCTCATTAGAGGCAGTCCTACACTAAAATATTTTTATAAAATGTGCCATACGGCCTCACATATGAATAGTAGAACTGCTCTCAGCAGCACTCACCTAGTCTATTTCAATCCCGTACCCATGACTGAGTCATGGCTGTGGGCGGGACAGGTCCAAGCAAATGCTGCATGAAGTAAAAAGCCTGTGGACAAAGCCTGATGACTCAATGTGAACAGTCACCAACCGCCAAATTCTAGACAGATGGAATACATCCCAAATTGGGGTGCATAGCAAGGTGGAGGTCAACCACTGACCAATACAATGAAGAAAAAACAAAAAGCCAGCACCAAATGTGCACTTCAGCACTAAACATTCCAAACTGTACTTATTATAAAAATTTTGAGATTTTTGGCAAAAAATTGCAATTTCTTGAGCTGCCTCGCCACGTCACGGCAAATCTCATTAGAGGCAGTCCTACACTAAAATATTTTTATAAAATGTGCCATACGGCCTCACATATGAATAGTAGAACTGCTCTCAGCAGCACTCACCTGGTCTATTTCAATCCCGTACCCATGACTGAGTCATGGCTGTGGGCGGGACAGGTCCAAGCAAATGCTGCATGAAGTACTAAAGGCAGTGACCCACTAGGTGAGGTGCCTGATCAACGTGTTCAGTTAGTTAGTGATTCTGTGCCTTAGCCAGCTAGTTGTCAGGTCCCCTTGTCCACTGTGCTTCTGTTACAGTGTAGAATGCCCATGCCTGTCTCCTTGTCCTGTCGGTACCCTGAGTCTGTCCTTTCCGGCCATGCCAAAAGCCTAATCCACCCCGGAGGCCCTTGCTATACTAGAGACTGTTCTTGTCCTCCCCGGCTGTGCCACCAGCCTCAGCAACCCTAGTGGCACTTGCTATACTAGAGACTGTGTCCATCCTTCCCTGCCGTGCCACCAGCCTCAGCTGTTGTCGCGGGCGGAGGGGCCGTGCTCGCTACGTTCGGGTCCGCGGCTGCTGCTGCTGCTCGGTGGCTCGAGCGGTGGGCTGGACCCGGGGACTCGAGCAGCGCTCCTCACCCATGAGTGAAAAGGGGGTGGTTTGTTTTGGGAGATAATTCGTGACGCCACCCACGGGTCGTGGTGATAATGCTGGTGACGGGGATCCCAGGAGCGATGGTAGGGAGCAGCTAGGATGTTGTCCTCTCCGTGGGTAGGGGTTGGTGATCTCGGGGCCCGGTGGTGTAACGGGGAGGCTGGATGGCTGGGGTGCAGGGTTGCAGGGGCAGCGCGGCGTGGTGCCGGATGGCACTGTGGTACTCACTCAGACACAGATGCACAGAGTCTCTGATAAACCAAACGGCTGGATGGACAGGTCCCGCAGCCGGCTGCAGTGTTTGTGCTCTCCCCGGACAGGGTGATGGTGGCTGTCTTTCCCTGCACCTTGTTAGAATGTTCTGACTCCTGTGGTTTCCCACCGGTAGTCCGCTCCCTGGCGTATAGGTACCGAAGGAGCCCGTTTTGCCCGCAGGCGCTGGCCCTTGGATCTCTAGCCTATGGCGGTGGCTGTGTATCCTCACGGTGTGGACTGTTGCCTTCTGTCGGGTCTTGATTGTTAGGAAACCCCTGGGGTTCCGGTCACTTTCGGATTTGACCGTTGTCGGCGGCTCCAAGCCTAGTCGGGGTCCGATGGCCCTGCCTTTGTGCTTAGCCTCACTCCGCTCCCTGGTTCGGTACCGGCGGGCCACCGTCCGACCCCGGTCCTATGGTTCCACAGAGATCCACTAACTCCTGCAGACGGCCACCACCATCTGCCAACCTTGCTGACAGTGCCTGGGCTCCTACCCAGACACTAACAGGTTCTGTCCTCTCACTTTCACCTCCCAACTGAACTGACCTGACTGCTTTTCCCGCCTCCAGACCTGTGAACTCCTCGGTGGGTGGGGCCAACTGCCTGGCTCCGCCCCACCTGGTGTGGACATCAGACCCTGGAGGGAGGCAACAAGGGTTTTTGTCTGACTGGTGTGAACTATCCAGGGGAGGGGATGTGTGTGGTGTTATGTCTGTGACTACTTGGCTAGTCCAGGGCGTCACACTACCCCAGAGGCCCTTCATATTCTAGAGACTGTGCCTGTCCACCCCAGCCATGCCACCAGTCTTAGCAACCATGAAGGCCCTTGCTATACTAGAGACTGTGCCTGTCCACCCCGGCTATGCCACCAGTATTAGCAACCATGAAGGCCCTTGCTATACTAGAGACTGTGTCTGTCCTTCCCAGCCATGCCACCAGCCTCAGCTACCTTGAAGGCCGTTGCTATACTAGTGATCATGTCTGCTTGTTCTTGTGTCCATCCCTGCCCTAGGAGTCAGTTTCCACAGTCCTGTTCACTGCTCTGGGAGTGTTACCTGGCCTCTGATTAGTCAAGCCCCTCCCACTAAAGGGAAACTTGGGGTTCCCCTGTGGTCAAGTGGTTTCACTCCCGCTTGTCACTTTACAATCTTCTGCAGCGAGTGTTGCACATTGCATCTGAGCAAAACAAAAGCACCAGTACACTATGAATAAGGCCTAAGCTGAAACGCGTTGGTCTCTTCATGGACTGATGTTGCTTATGTCTGACCTTTCTGCGATTTTAATGAAGAAATTAAAAAAAAAAGTTTTATATACAGCTTTGGGTCCGGTCTTTGCAGCTCTGGAAATTGTGTTTTTTCATGGAATTATTACCCTGCCAGGGTGTTTGAGGTGCAGACTCTGGACATGGACCAGAGTCGAGGAGGTGAGATGACATCCTATGTGTTTTTTTAGGAGACCAATTGAGACCCCTACAGCCAATCAGTGGCTGCTCATTACCTGCATCGGTCATCTTGTCTCTCCACCAAATTAGAAAGTTATGAGATCAGAGGGGGAACCCTTGTTTTGTACTTTAGCACTGCCATGGGTCTCATTTAAAAAGACTATTAGTAGTGGAGCAACCCCCTTTAAATATTGTATACCCTACAATAAAAATACCTGTAAACCCAGCTGTGTTCACTTGTGTTCTCTATGAGAGAGCAGCTTCTACTCATCTCTGGTGACAGCTTATCTCTGAGAAAACAAAAGTATCGGCAGTCCACAATTGGTTATGCTGGATCCTTGAGTCCTGTGATCTTTGACCATCTGTGTCCTCTGGCCACCGGCGGACACATATGGGAAATGGCCCCTGTGCAAAAAACAGTGAATGGGCCCTTTGAAGTCCAATAACTCATCAAAATGCACAATTCCACCATTTTTGGAGGTAGAAATGGTAGAACCCCAATGTCTCGGTCCCTTGTGCACATGTTGCACCAATCCTATGTCCACCCCTGCTTCTGACATTGATCAGTTGGAGGCCCTCGATAAACATCAGACCTGTGAATATCAGCAGGTTCAGCCCACGTTAGTCTAATGTGTATGATAGATGTGCAATCGCTTTGTTGCCCAAACTACAGGTGTTGCCACTTGCACGCCAATTTTTACAGAGGGAGTAAAAAATGAAACCATTTCTGACTTTTTGCAGCGGACATTAAAAGCGCAGTTCTTGCAGTGAACCTTGTGGAAAATATTCATCTGCATGATATACCGTGGCACAACTTGGTACTTGGCACAGGTCACCGGTTACTCCACTGGCGGTCACAGTTCAACCATATGCTTGCAGGGGGTGGTTCTGAGCGCTGACGGTTCTCATCGGAGCACCCGCTTACAGGCACAGCACTAATTGATTCGGAGATCAGTAAATCTCCGCTTATCTCTACATGTAAATGAATGACCTAGTTTGCACATTAGTCTTTGATGCATTAAGCATACAGGTGACTACAGTCCAATTCTCACAATTCAATAGTTTAGGTCATTGTTTGCGCTTTGAGCCTAAGGGCAGTTGCTACTTGTCAGATTTTAACCTTGGTATTGGTATGTGCCACAGGCAAGGTGAATTTAAAAGGCTACAGTAAAAGCTTTAAAGTTACCAAACAGGTATGTTGCCTGAAGATACTCAACATGTAAATACAGTGCACGTATATCATAACTCTCGGAGAGAACTGATGAGAAGATTCTGTGATTTGTGTCAGATTATACTGCAAAGTTTAAAGAGAAGCAAACATGTCTTAGCGTCATGCTTGCCACCAAACTAAGCAGAGATTATCTGACTGATTGGATCAGTATAAAATTAACAAAAAGGAGATGATCATCCAACACAAATCAAATGTGGACTACTGTGTGATAGTATTACTGTATTTCTGCACATACCCCGATTAGCCTAACATTATGCAGGTCCCATTTTCCACCCGACTTTGGCTTGCTGATACATGGACTCGACCAGACATCTTAGGAGTACTTTGCACACTACAACATCGCAAGCCGATTGTAGCGATGTCAAGCACGATAGTCCCCGCCCCCGTCGCACATGCGATCTCTTGTGATAGCTGCCGTAGCGAACATTATCGCTACGGCAGCTTCACATGCACTTACCTGCCCTGCGACGTCGCTCTGGCCGGTGACCCGCCTCCTTCCTAAGGGGGCGGGTCGTGCGACGTCACACGGCAGGCGGCCAATAGAAGCAGAGGGGCGGAGATGAGCGGGACTTAAACATCCCGCTCACCTCCTTCCTTTCTCATTGCAGGCGGGACGCAGGTAAGGCGATGTTCCTTGCTCCTGCGGCTTCATACACAGCGATGTGTGCTGCCGCAGGAACGAGGAACAACATCGTACCTGTCGCTGCACCGGCATTATGGAAATGCCCGACACTACATCGATCATACAATTTCGACACTTTTGCGCTCGTTAATCGTTGTAAAAACGATTCACATACTCCGATGTCGACAACGACGCCGGATGTGCGTCACTTTCGATTTGACCCCCACCGACATCACAGCTGCGATGTCGTAGTGTGCAAAGTACTCCTTAGTCTACATTCACACTTCCGTCTTTTTGCATCAGTTGCAATCTGTCTCCTTGAGGAAATACGGTATCCTGCAAGATATTTTGCAGGAATACATTTTTTCACCATAGACTTTTATTACCAACGGATTGCGACTGATGGCAGTGCGTTGCATCCGTCCCGCGACAGATCCGTCATGGAGTGACTGACTGTCGGGCAGGAGCAACGCACAATGCAACATTTTTTGTGTGCAGCGGATCGGTTTCTAACTGTGAGCACGCGCACAGTAAAAAAACATGATTGACTGTAAATTTAGTTCCAGTTAAAGCAGCCGGAACGTTCAGCTGATAGGCCGGCGGCCGGTTATTGTGAACGATCAGCTGATACACTTTCAAACAGTAAAAAAAAAAAGTATCAGTTTTTTTGTCGCATCAGTTGTGCACTATCTGCAACGCATCCATTGCATCAGTCACACAACTAATTGTAACTGATGCAAAAAGATGCAAGTGTGAATGTAGCCTTAACATGTAGTATGTGGCACCACACCAGGATGTTATCCAGTAGTTATTTCTGTTTTTGAATCCGTTTTGAAATGACAAAAAAAAAAAAACAAAGTTATTTCGTTCAGGAGCCATTTATTTGAAAGAGGAGGGAAATGTCCTGTAATATCTTCCTAGACTGTAATCCCCCTGGATCAAAATATATAGTCTGCAAAAAACAGATAGCAACTGGATCCACTTTTTTAACATTGAGGTCTATGGGACACAGATACAAACAGATGGTCATCCATTAAGTCATTTATTAACAGATCCATTTTTTAGTCATTTTTAGTCCAGTGGCCCACAGCGCACCTGGGTGACATGCTGTTCAGGTTTCAGGTAGGGGCGGAGTGACATAATGACATCATCTTGCTGACATCTTAAGCGTGCCCTGGCACGATGACATCATCGTGCTTGTTGACTTTTACCTTGCTGATGTCTGCCCGCGGACTCGTCAAGATCTGGGGTTAGGTGATTATATCATGATTATTGTTTTATTTTAATAATACTTCTAGGGAGACTATGAGGGCTTCATACAGTGTGGGGACTACTATGGGGGTATAATATAGTGTGTGGTCTACTGTGGGGCAATCATACAGTGTGGAGTCTACTGTGGGGCAATCATGCAGTGTGGAGTCTACTGTGGGGCAATCATGCAGTGTGGGTACTATTGTGGGGGTATAATACAGTGTTGGGTTCACTGTGGGGCCATCATACATTGTGGGGACTACTGTAGGGGTATTACACTGTGTGGGTACTACTGTGGGGGTAAAATACAGCGTGAGGACTACTGTTAGGGTATAATGCAGTGTGTGGACTACTATGGGGCCATCATACAGTGTGGGAACTACTGTGAAAGTATAATAAAGTGTGGGGACTACTGTGGTGCCATCATACTGTGTGGGGACTACTGTGGTGCCAATGTGTCGCCCTGAGACAAGGGGTACTCAGATCCGGGCCATGGGGTCACTTCTGTGGGTATCACGGTGGCGTGATCCCAGGCTCCACAGTAAGAAGGGGATTAGGTAAGGGAGATTGTCCGTGACGCCACCCGTGGTGTGCGGCGAGGTAACGGAGCACCGCCGCTGCCGGTAAATGGATCCCGGGGATGGTGGTGGGCAGCAAGGTGGTGATTTACCTCCACGGGTAGGGTGTTGGTGTCCCGGGACCCCGATGAGGTGGTGCAGGGAGGAGATGGAGACCGTCTGAGAGCTGTGCGCCCGGTTGGACTGGGGGATGTTGTTACTCACAGTTCGCTTTGCAAGGAAATTCACACAGAGTCAGGAATTAACCAGAAATTGCTGGTGTCTGCAGCCTTCGGTGCGGAGGGTGTTTGGGGTCCCACACACAGTACAGCAGGATCCTGGTCTTGTTTTGCAGCCAGACGCTTCTTTCTCCTTCCTCAGTTTTGAACGGGGAGCCCACTCCCCCTGCAGTGATCTGGGTCACCCCTGGATGCCGGCGGGCCACTACCCTGCCCCGGCCACCTCGGGCCCCTTCCTCACACTTCCCTTCCTTATAGCAGCCAGGAGCTATCTCTCCTGGTCTGCTCTCTTCACACTCCAAACTCACTCTGCAGCAGCCCCTCCTGCCCTGTTTAGCTCTTACACTGAGGGGCATGTCTGTCCTGCTGCACTGGTGTGGGATCAGGTTACCAAGGAGGAGAATGGCCTGCACTTTGCTGGATTTTGCAGGCTCTGTGACACCCTGGTTTTGCCAGGGCGTCACACACCCCCTTGGTAAAACACAGCCCATCCTCGGGCTGTCTGGGGCACCGACATTTATTGTAATGAAAAAAAAAGAAAGTGCACACATTACAACTATACATCTTCCCACATCGGGAGGTATGTTTACTAAAACTTTAAACTGTTCTGCCACCCCCACCTGCGGTGCAGATGGCCTCCTCCTGAACTTGAGGACGTTGAACAGGGGCGACAGTCCATAAAACAGTCAACTTTTTTTTTTTTTTTTAAACTTGCAGGTAGCCATCCAGGTTCCGCTAAAACTGCTGCTGCCGCCTCTCCCAGTACGGGGCACGGGTCCCGTGCTCTGCCTCCTGCTCAGGAGCCAGGCCCACTTGGATGCCCTCGGCACCGGCTACAACCGGCCTCGCTAACTGCCGAAGGCCCCATCGCTCAGTGGCCTGCTCTTCCTTCCTGCAGGTGCACTCCGGCCGCTCCACAGCCGGGACGCGGAACCTGGGAGCGGCTGGCGCCGCATCTGGGGCAGACTTCCGGTCTAGTGTTGCCTCTGCTGTAGCCGGGCGAACTGCCAGGGCCGGCGCCATCACCGTTGCGGCCGGGCGGACTGCCGGAGCCGACGTCATCACTGTTGCGGCCGGGCGGACTGCCGGAGCCGGGTGAGATGTCATTGGGGTTGCGGCTACTGCTTGTCCAGGAACAGAATTAGGCAAAGTCCTGGCGTCCCTGCCTTTACAGTCCTGGTCACATGAACTGCAGTTCCTTCCTACTGCTCTCCCTTGGTACTCGGGAGCAGTCCTTCTAGCAACTTTTAAAGTTTTCCTTTCGCTTCCGGTCCTCCGGAGCTTCGCTTCCGCCCGCGTTTTCAGGGGGCGGAGCCTCTTTTTCGCGCCCGCCGCTCGGGGAAGAAGGCGCCAAGCTGTTTTTGGCGCCTAAAATGGCAGACTTCGGGATTTTTCCTCAGCGGGACGCCGCTGACAGACGGGACAAGGCGCACTTCCACCGGTAAGCGGACGGGTTTGATCCTGTTCGTGACGCCAAATGTGTCGCCCTGAGACAAGGGGTACTCAGATCCGGGCCACGGGGTCACTTCTGTGGGTATCACGGTGGCGTGACCCGGTCTGTGATCCCAGGCTCCACAGTAAGAAGGGGATTAGGTAAGGGAGATTGTCTGTGACGCCACCCGTGGTGTGCGGCGAGGTAACGGAGCACCGCCGCTGCTGGTAAATGGATCCCGGGGATGGTGGTGGGCAGCAAGGTGGTGATTTACCTCCACGGGTAGGGTGTTGGTGTCCCGGGACCCCGGTGAGGTGGTGCAGGGAGGAGATGGAGACCGTCTGAGAGCTGTGCGCCCGGTTGGACTGGGGGATGTTGTTACTCACAGTTCGCTTTGCAAGGAAATTCACACAGAGTCAGGAATTAACCAGAAATTGCTGGTGTCTGCAGCCTTCGGTGCGGAGGGTGTTTGGGGTCCCACACACAGTACAGCAGGATCCTGGTCTTGTTTTGCAGCCAGACGCTTCTTTCTCCTTCCTCAGTTGGGAACGGGGAGCCCACTCCCCCTGCAGTGATCTGGGTCACCCCTGGATGCCGGTGGGCCACTACCCTGCCCCGGCCACCTCGGGCCCCTTCCTCACACTTCCCTTCCTTATAGCAGCCAGGAGCTATCTCTCCCGGTCTGCTCTCTTCACACTCCAAACTCACTCTGCAGCAGCCCCTCCCCTCCTGCTCTGTTTAGCTCTTACACTGGGGGGCTGTCTGTCCTGCTGCACTGGTGTGGGATCAGGTTACCAAGGAGGAGAATGGCCTGCACTTTGCTGGATTTTGCAGGCTCTGTGACACCCTGGTTTTGCCAGGGCGTCACACCATCATACTGTGTGGGGAGTACTGTGGGACCATCATACAGTGTGGGGACTACTGTAGGGGCATTATACGGTGTGGTGAGCATTATATTGTTCATAGGGGAGCTATGTGGGTATCACTGTATATTGGAAGCTGTGGGTATTTCACAATCTGTATCAGTAGCTGTGGGTACATCATACTATGTATAGGGAGCTGTGGGGACATCATAGTGTTTATTGGAAGCTGTGGGGACATCGCACTGTGTATATGGAGATGTGGGGACATCATATTGTGTAAATGAAGATATGTGAACATTTCATTGTATAGGAGCCTGTGAGCCTGTCATACTGTATATAGGGGGCTGTGGCCCAACATACTGTATATAGAGAGCTGTGGGGACATCGTATTGTATATTGGGAAACTGGATGCCCATAATATTGTGTATAGGGGAGCTGTGGGGGCCATTATATTGTATATAGGGGTATGTGGGGGCATCACACTATTTATGGAGGATCTGTGGGGGTATCATACTGTTTATAGGGGAGCTATGGGGGCATCATAGCATATACAGCGAATCTTTACATGGGGGGACTCAGGGGACATTATTGCTGTATATACGGAGGCTTAAAGGAAATTATTACTGTACATGGGGAGACTTAGAGGACATTATTAAATGTGTGCTGGTCATGGTTGTAAGGGAGGACGGTGTGAAAGCATTATTTTATAGGAGAGGACAGTGTGGAGGCCATGTATTCTAAGAGGGGCCAGTGTGGGTGCCATATTTTGAGCAGGAAACAGTGAGGGGCTGTGGCGCCCTGGACAAGCCAGGGGCCACAGAGAACAACATCAACACACCCCACACTCCCAGCAGGCACACCGAGGTCAAACACGAAACCCTTGTGGCCAGGCGGTTGGTCCCGCCCACCGAGGAGTTCACAGTCCTGGAGGCGGGAAAACAGACAGATTAGTTTTGGAGGTGAAAGTGGAAGGAGGAGAAGTGGTAGTGGAGCAACTAACTGACAGCGTCCGGGTGTGTGGCCCGGGCGAGACAGCAAGGTTGGCAGACGGTGGTGACCGTCTGCAGGAGTGGCTGATTGGAGTCTACCGTAAGGACCGTGGACGGGCCGTAGCCCGGCGGTACCGGACCGGTACGCAAAGAGAAGCCAGCACCATCTGGCAGGGGCTTACGGCCCCCGCAAGGCTAGGAGTCGCCGTGAATTTGCCAAATGCGTTAGTGAAGGGAACCTCCTGGGTTTCCCAACAGCCAAGTCCCGACAGAAGGCAACAGTCCAACCAAGTGAGGGAGACACTGCCACCGCCAAGGCAACCGTTTCTCAGGGCCAGCACCTGCGGGCAAAAGGGGCTCCTCCAGCCCATATCCAAGCTGGGGAGCGGGTTACCGGTGGGAACCCATTGGAACCATCTACCGTACATAGGTGCAGGGAAAGGCAGTCACCATCAACCTGCCGGGAGAAACAACACCGCAGCCGTCTGTGGGACCCGTCCATCCAGCCGTGTGTTTTACCGAGAACTGTGTCCTCATCATTGGCTGAGTGAGTACCACCGTGCTGTGCGGCACAGCGCTGCCCCCGCGACCCTGCACCTCGCCAGGCCCCGTAACCTGCCTGCCATCCATCCCTACCCCATCACCGGGACAACCAACCCCCTACCCACGGAGGGGAGAAATAACAACCAAGCTGCTCCCTGTCACCGCTCCCAGGATCCCCGTCTAGAGCAGCGGTGGTGTCACCAATATCACCACAACCGTGGGTGGCGTCACGGACAATAACCAAAACCCCCACAATCAAAATCCCCTTTTCACTCACGGGTGAGGAACGCCGCTCGAGTCCCCGGGATCCGGCCCACCGCTCGAGCCACCACCGAGCAGCAGCACCAGCAGCAGCCGGACCCGAGCAGTGGGAGAGCGCAGCGTCCCCTCCTCCGCCCGAGACAACTTGGCGTCACGAACAGGATCCTACCGCTCTGCCGCCTGGTAGAGGTGCGCCTTGTTACCGCCGGAGGTGTCCGGCGGGAAAATTTGAGAAGCCGCCATCTTGGGCGCGAAGAATTCCCGCTCGAGCGTCTCCTCGAGTAGTGGAGGCGCGAAGGCCAAAAACCCCGCCCCTGTAGAGGAGGAGCCGAAAAGAGGCTAAGGGGGACGAAATGGCGGCTGGTCGCATGTGAGTGCGGCTGTAAAAGCAGAGACGCCAGGACTCTGCAGCGATACCGGGTTCCTGGAGGACTTCATTGCAAAGATGCACAGTCCGACTACCAACGAGGATGCTCCCGCACCCGGCATGGCGATGTGGATGAGAGACCGGACTGCCCCGCTGAATAACCGTCTGCAAGCCCACATGCAGCTCCTCCTGGAGGAGTGGGAGACCGACATGGCGGATGTGGTGGCTGCTATGCGGAGACGTGAGGTGGAAGAGGATTTGGAGGAGCGGGTAAGAGACCCATGCCCCTGTATTCCCGAGGGATTGGCCACTGCGGCTGAGGGGCCCAGCCTAGTCTCGACCCACGCATCGCCCTTACCGTTACTTATGGGGCGCCTCAGCGTGAACCCGCCTGGCCTGCTGCCCCGTGCTACTGCAGAGGGGTCTGATGTGCTGGATACTGGGAGCCAGGAGGCTGCGGCAGCTGGCGGCAACCCGCCTGACGCAGAGACAAGTGATAGTGACTCCAGTGACTCCAGCTCCGGTGCTGAGCCCACCCTTGAAAGTGAGGAGGCAAGTGAGTGTCTCCGCTACGTGGGAGAACCGGTAGTTTCTTACACCGCGCGCAATGGTGGGAACGGATACCGGGCACCCCTGTCACAGCAGGCATGTCACTGCATGTTTGATATGCTGGTGGCGGAAGATGGGGCCGCCTCATCGGAAGAATCAGAGTGATGGCAGCGGAGTACCGTTGTCCTCGTCCCCGTTGGGACCACCAGCTGTGTGTGTTAAAAGTACCGTTTGAAAGTTAGATGAATGATAAGTAAATAATCTATCGATGAAGTTCACCTGATTTGCTGCTGATTTGAACCGGTCGTTGACGGCAACTGGTCCCCGTTGGGACCCCCTTCACCATTTTGCATAAGGAACTCCTTATGGACAAGCCTGAGAACTTGCAAGGCAACCACAAACTAGTGGCATGTAAATAATGTTGTTGTGGTTATACCGTGACCGCCTCCGGAGAGGCAGATTGGAAGAAGGGCCCGCAGTGGAGCAGGCTGGGGCCCAGCCACCACCGGAACCGGTGGCGATCCTCTGGGGGTTTCAGCGGTTCCCTATGGACGTGGGTCCCCTGAAAAGGACAGAACCCGCTCGGGCAACTTGTGCAGGACTTGGGTCAAGGGGTGCTGCCTGTTTGCTTAGGGGCAGCATCAGGGCCAGGTTGCTTGGGTGGGAGAGAGCGGAAGCCGTAACCGTTACGCAACGTTTAAATAAGAGTACCTCCCGATGTGGGAAGATGTTATTATAAATGTAATCTGTTTTACCGTTTAACCATTTCATATTTTTCAGTTTGTGAAAATAAAACCGGTGATGGACGGGCAGCCCGCGGACGGTCTGCATTTAACTAAGGGGGAATGTGGTGCCCTGGACAAGCCAGGGGCCACAGAGAACAACATCAACACACCCCACACTCCCAGCAGGCACACCAAGGTCAAACACGAAACCCTTGTTGCCTTCCTCCAGGAGCTGATGTCCACACCAGGGGGTTGGGCCAGGCGGTTGGTCCCGCCCACCGAGGAGTTCACAGTCCTGGAGGCGGGAAAACAGACAGATTAGTTTTGGAGGTGAAAGTGGAAGGAGGAGAAGTGGTAGTGGAGCAACTAACTGACAGCGTCCGGGTGTGTGGCCCGGGCGAGACAGCAAGGTTGGCAGACGGTGGTGACCGTCTGCAGGAGTGGCTGATTGGAGTCTACCGTAAGGACCGTGGACGGGCGGTGGCCCGGCGGTACCGGACCGGTACGCAAAGAGAAGCCAACACCATCTGGCAGGGGCTTACGGACCCCAGCAAGGCTAGGAGTCGCCGTGAATTTGCCAAATTCGTTAGTGAAGGGAACCTCCTGGGTTTCCCAACAGCCAAGTCCCGACAGAAGGCAACAGTCCAACCAAGTGAGGGAGACAGCGCCAAGGCAACCGTTTCTCAGGGCCAGCGCCTGCGGGCAAAAGGGGCTCCTCCAGCCCATATCCAAGCTGGGGAGCGGGTTACCGGTGGGAGCCCATTGGAACCATCTACCGTACATAGGTGCAGGGAAAGGCAGTCACCATCAACCTGCAGGGAAAAAAACACCGCAGCCGTCTGTGGGACCCATCCATCCAGCCGTGTGTTTTACCGAGAACTGTGTCCTCATCATTGGCTGAGTGAGCACCACCGTGCCGTGCGGCACAGCGCTGCCGCCGCGACCCTGCACCTCGCCAGGCCCCGTAACCTGCCTGCCATCCATCCCTACCCCATCACCGGGCCCCGGGACAACCAACCCCCTACCCACGGAGGGGAGAAATAACAACCAAGCTGCTCCCTGTCACCGCTCCCGGGATCCCCATCTAGAGCAGCGGTGGTGTCACCAATATCACCACAATCGTGGGTGGCGTCACGGACAATAACCAAAACCCCCACAATCAAAATCCCCTTTTCACTCACGGGCGAGGAACGCCGCTCGAGTCCCCGGGATCCGGCCCACCGCTCGAGCCACCATCGAGCAGCAGCCGGACCCGAGCAGTGGGAGAGCGCAGCGTCCCCTCCTCCGCCCGCGACAGGGCAATTATTTATTTAGGGACACAGCAGGAGATATTTGTATTTAGAGGTGCTTTATTAATCATTTTTTTAAAGGCACTGTGAAGACATTACCTATAAGGTACCTAGAAGTACTTGTTTATTTGTGACACTGATTGCGTCTAATCTATACTGTGGTCTTTGCTACCCCATCTGAGTAGCATAGTGTAGGGGCAGAAACCTTGATTCCAGTAATATATCAATTACTTTACTGGGTGCTGCAGTTTTGCTAAAAACTGTTTTCCAGTTGTCTGAATTCTGAGCTCTATATAACCTCACCCACATCAGTGATTGGTGGCATACTATGTACACTGCCACAGGCCAAGTAATCCCCTAGTGATAATCTCCTACTGATAGAACAGAGATTTGATGTAGTGAAAACTACAGCAAGCAGCCCAGTAAGGGATACATCACTGGAATCATAAAATCTGTCCTTACATTATTCTGCTTTCAGATTATCTAGCAAAAACTGGTGACAGATTCCCTTTAAAAACAGACTTGGAGATGTAGGTTTATGTGTTACAACTATATAAGGTGAAATTGCAGTTAAACCCAGTACTGGTGATGTACTATTGATAGTTCTCTTGATGCATACATGTACCGATGATGGTTCTGGTGCTGTATTCATGTTCAGATGACAGTTCTGGTTCTGCATTCATGTACTGATGATAATTTTTGAGCTGTATTTATTTACTGATAATAGTTGTGGTGTTGTATTTATGTACTGATTATGTTTTTTTCTGGTGATGTATTAATGTACTAATGATGGTTCTGGTGATGTAGTCATGTACTGATGGTGGATCTGGTGCTGTATCCTTGTATTGATGATGGTTTGTTCTGGTGATGTATTGAATTACTGATGGTGGTTCTGTGGCTGTATTTCTGTACTGGTGATGTATTGATAATTGATCTGTTGCTGTTTTCATGTACTGATGGTAGTTCTGGTGCTATATTCAAGTACTGATGATGGTTCTGTGACTGTAATTCCATACTCATGGTGATTCTAGTGCTGTATTCATGTGATGATGATAGTTCTTGTGATATATTGATGTACTGATGATGGTTCTGTTAATGTGTTCAAGTATTGATGGTGTTTCTAGTGATCTATTCAAGTACTGATGGTGGTTCTGGTGCTTTACTTCTGTACTGATGGGGTTCTAGTGCTGTATTTATATACAGATGGTAATTTGGGTGAAATAGTCATGTACTAATGATGGCTCTACTGATGGTGGCTCTGGTGCTTTATTCATGTACTGATGGTGGTTCTAGCAATATTTTCATGTGCTGATGGTAGTTCTGGGGCTATATTTCTGTAATGTTGGAGGTTATAATGTTGTGTGTATATACAGATAGTAGTTCTGGTCATATATTCATGCACTGATGATAATATTTATGATGTACTCATGTGCTGATCATAGTTATGGTGAGAAATGTATGAACTGATGGTGGTTCTCGTGTTGTATCTCCATAATAATGGTAGTTCTGTATTCATATATTGATAATGGTTCTGTTGATGTATTCTCGTATTGATGGTTTTAATGCTATATTCATATACTAGCAATAGTTCTGGTGAAGTATTCATATCCTGTAAGTGGTAATGCTGCTGTGTTCATGTAACAATATTGGCTCTGGTGATGTAATCTGTACCAATGGTGGTTATGGTGATGTATTTGTGCACTGTTACTTGTTCTGATCCTGTACAGATGTAAAAATTGATAATTTTTCAGTTGACATGTTACATGGTTATGTTAATACAATTGTTTGCCTTCTAACAGCTTGAGGATTACAACATCTTTATGTTAGGAGCAATAAAATTTTTATAATTTGTTGAAAGCTGAAAGAATCTTACCTCAGTGGGCCATGTAATCTATGTAGATGCTGTAATAATCCTTTGAAGTACTTTTATAACCTATAATTTAAATGAAGTATGTGTATAGCCTCTGCTACATTATCACTACTCAAAGTCTTTTTTGCATCTGACTCCTGCTCTCCAGGAAAACAAATACCACCATGCAGCACAAAATATCTCTCTAGCAGTATCATTGTAGATGTATATTTAACAGCAGCCATGGCTTGACTCTCTAGTCTTCACGTCATGTTTCAGAGCTTCTGTCAGAGGTATACAGTGTGTAGTTCTCCCAATGTATAACTTTTATTGTTTAATGTATTGTATATACTTTTATAGAAGAGCAAAAAAAACCCTTATATGCCAAGAGTTCTGCTCTCTCCACTTGTCTATTTTGAGAACAGTGGGCAGTAAAAAGACTTCGGCCACTGGACATTTAGGAAAATAATTATGAGCCGCAGTAGGTGACAAATTCGCTACTTGATGTACGATATGAAATCCAATATTCATTTTATAGATAGCATAAGATATTGTTTTGTCTTTTTATTCTTCGATTATAGCATCACTGGAAAAACATCATGTCATTGACCATATCAATAGTAAAACTGTCATGTCTTTTCGGGCTATGAGCACTTGATATACCAATCTTGTACTATACAACGCACTATGTACAGTATGATGAAGGGGAACTACTCCCCGAAACTCAGAAATATTTTACTGCACGGCCGTCTATTCAATGAATCTTCCATTTGCTTTGCAATGCTGACATCTTAATCCGCATGTCAAGCAGCGCCCTCAAGGCGTTGTTTTTCCATAACTTAACTCTACTTGTGAAAAGATGTTTATTATGCTAAAAGGTCACTTACGACCTTAAAATATTATACACAATAGATAGGAAAAAATTAAATAAATCCTCCCGTCCTGTTCTCCACTGACCTCCGCCCTCCATGGTGGACGATGCACTTCATTGACATCAATTACCTGCCTGTCACGAGTGTGGCACAGCCTGATGTCATTTCGGGGGGATCTGGGATCAGAAGGTCACAGCACATTTGTGGATCACAGATCCGCTTTCATGCTTGCTCGCTATTTACCCTGAGTTGGAGCGTATTTAATTGCATCCGGTACTGAAGAAGTTAAGATGTATTTCTATCCTCCAGTGATCTAAAAGGTAGTTGTATCCTTAGCTGCAGCCACTCCCTTCTGCTATAAATATCCACTCCTCACTCCTCCCTATGCCGGCTATAGCTCAAATGTATGCTGACCTTGTTGAAGAGGCTTGTTGCTGCATAGCTTTGGTGTTGTTGCTATTACAGCTGTGAAGTTCCTTACTGAACAACCTTGGACCACATTTTGTTAAGTCTTTCATCACTCATTTATCTTACCTACCTTGTGTTGTCTTAGGCTAAGGACACATGGCATGTAGTATCCGATGCGAGAGCATCGGATGTGTTATACTAATGGCCTTCGGCTTCCTCTCTGCTGCGAGTGTAAGCCGACTGTGATTGGAGCACACTTGTGGAGGAGAAGGAGGGACTAAGCTCCCTATCTTCTCCATTATCAGCTGATGCGTATATTGGACTGCACTTTGGTGTAATGCAAGTGCAATGTGATGTTTCTCTCGCACCCATAGACTTGTATGGGTGCAAGTGAAAATTAATCGGATTCCACTCGCAGCATACTGCCATTGTTTTCTCAGTCCGATTAGGGCTGAGAAAAAAAATCACTTATGGGAGCTGGCCCATAGAGTAACATTGGCCCAAGTGGAATGCGATTTTTTTATCACATGCCACTTGTTCCGTTTTACTTGCCGTGTGTCCTTAGCCTTATTGTAGTGGCACTGGCCCTCACTAGCCAGGGTGAATTTATGGCCAGTGAGGGCCTAGGCTGTTATGATTCAGGGACCGAGGAGGATCAAAAAATGCGCAATCCCAAAAATGTAACAGAGTGGCTGGAAACTTAATGGACTGCAGACCTAATCCTGACACACAACTAACAGTAGCCGTGAGGCGTGCCTACAATGACCTGGATGCTTCGACAAAGCCGGAGAGCTAAATTATCTCACAGATATAGATATAAGAAAGCTAATCTGCCTCGGATTAGTCCCCAAAGATAGAGAGATAGCCCCCCACATCTAAAGGCTACGGTGATATAGAAAAAAATAATACAAAGCCAGAAAAGACAGATTCAGCAAAGGTGAGGCCCAAACTATCTTTATAGGAAAGAATAGGAAAGAGCAACTGTCTGCAGCCATAAAAACCCTAAGGGGGGCAAAAGCGTCGAAAATCGGTGATCTGTGTAGTGTCGGACATTTCCATAATGTCGCACCAATAGGAGATACGATGTTGTTCCTCGTTCCTGTGGCAGCACACATCACTGTGTGTGAAGCCGCAGGAGTGAGGAACATCTCCTACCTGCGTCCACCGGCTATGCGTAAGGAAGGAGGTGGGCGGGATGTTTACGTCCCGCTCATCTCCGCCCCTCTGCTTCTATTGACTGGCTGCCGTGTGACGTCGCTGTGACGCCGTACGACCCGTCCCCTTAGGAAGGAGGCGGGTCACCAGCCAGAACGATGTCGCAGGGCAGGTAAGTGCGTGTGAAGCTGCCGTAGCGATAATGTTCGCTACGGCAGCTACCACAAGATATCGCATGTGCAACGGGGGCGGGTACTATCGCGCTCGGCATCGCTATCATCGGCTAGCGATGTCGCAGCATGCAAAGTACCCCTTATATATAGCAGCACTTCTGATATGGAAAAATCCTGAGGTCACACAACCTCTCCGCCACTGTACCAGCACTCAGATTTTACTGGGATGCAAAAACACTAATACAGATGAGGGACTGAAATACCAAGAATGACAAACACAAACCTTGCAGAATCATGGAGCTAAGTATACAGACACTCCCAGCAGGGAATAATCCAATTCCATCACGAACTCCACACAGACAAAATAGGAATCGTGCATTAGAATCAAAGCAGAGAAAGCAACAAGAAAGTGGAAAACAAACAGCAGAGGTACAAAGACCAACTTATCTGAGAGGAGTTCTGGAAGTGAGCAGAGCTGGTCACAGAATGTCCTTAACACACAGGAGCAATTGACCACCGGCAAGTAACCAGAGAAAACTACTACCTAATCTGACCCCGATTGCCAGTCCTCCACAGGTGTGTAGCTTTCGCTCCACACATCAACTGCATCACCAGCACTGACCACAAGAGGGAGCCCCAAAGTGGAAAACGTATTCACAACACTGGGCACATGATCGACGATGGGGTGGCAGAACCCGTCTGAGGATGTTAGGGAGTGCAGGGAGCAACCTCAGGTGAGTGCTAGGAAGTGATCCTGCTCCCCCTCCCTAGCATCAGGGCCTGCTATTGTAATGTTTTCCTTGTGTACCCTGTGTGTCCTGTTGCTCTCTGGGGGTCCTCCCCTCCCCTGGAGTGAAACTACCCTAATGTACCTCCCAAGTTATACGTGTGGGTCTTTGGGCAGTGTCACAAAGTGACTGCAGGTGTCATGCCTTGTCATGATGGTGAGCAGGTGACACCGCCCAAAGACCCAACACAGAAGCTGGGAGTGGCATAAGTGGATATGTGATTATAATGTGTTTTTATCAATCTGTCAAAAGAATCAACCAACATTTTGCAGTATTCGAAACTCGAAATTTGTAATAACTTTAATTTGTTCTGAATTGTTTCACTCATCTCTAGTTATTACTATACATTGTTTTGTTATTTTATTTTACATTTTTTACATTTTTGGTTATCTTGTAAAAACCATTTAAGTTTTAAAAATTTGTCTTGACCTACAATAGTTAACAATGTTCATCTATTGCAATCGAAGTTGGCACGTTTTGTGATTACACCACACTGTGAAAGGTTTTATTTTTAACTCCTCGGTTCTTTCGGTCCATTAGAGTCTGTCATGAAAGGTGAAATATATTTGCATACCTCTTTTCTGCAATGGTTACTTAATATTGCTTTAAGTGCACTGCATTGCATTGTATAACTTTCTAAATTGAAATCATTTTGCGGGATACTGCAGTACATGATTTCCTGAAAGGGAAGC
This sequence comes from Anomaloglossus baeobatrachus, assembly GCF_048569485.1. Taxonomy (NCBI): domain Eukaryota; kingdom Metazoa; phylum Chordata; class Amphibia; order Anura; family Aromobatidae; genus Anomaloglossus; species Anomaloglossus baeobatrachus. Next base: position 58,881,616 of record NC_134364.1, on the reverse strand, counting down.
TTTTTTTTTTCTTCCTCCGCCCATCTCCTGGCGTAAAGCCAATGATTGAGCTCCGCCAAGAATCTTTTTTGAAAAACGCAAAAAGACTGCCAAAGCAACCAATCATGTTTCCCCAAGGAGCCCTAGATGGTTTAGACAGCTATATCAAAGCTTTTAAAAGACGATAATGTAGCCGGTACATGAGATCCGAAAATCAGCAGAGAATATGATGATGATATCAGAAGAAAAATTGTGAAACGGCCTCGCAGCAGATAAAAACTGCAACGTCAGTGGTTGTGCAGGGCCACAGCACGGCGTTTTCTTGATTATTTTATGACGAATCATCTACGATGATGAGATAAGGGGGCTTTACACGCTACGATATTGTTATTATTAATTATAATTAATTATCGTTGGGGTCACGGTGTTTGTGACGCACATCCGGCGTCATTAACGATATCGCAGCGTGTGACAGTTATGAGCGACATTAAACAATCACAAAAGTGGTCAAAATCGTTTGCCGCGGAGAGGTCGTCCTGAAACAAAAAATCGTTTTCTGCTTATTAGCGATGTTGTTCGTCGTTCCTGCGGCACCACACATCGCTGTGTGTGACACCGCAGGAGCGACGAACATCTCCTTACCTGCCTCCACCAGTAATGAGGAAGGAAGGAGGTGGGTGGGATGTTACGTCACGCTCATCTCCGCCCCTCCGCTTCTATTGGACGCCTGCCGTGTGACGTCGCTGTGACGCCGCACGAACCGCCCCCTTAGAAAGGAGGCGGATCGCCGGCCACAGCGACGTCTCAGGGCAGGTAAGTGTTTGTGACGGGGACTAACGAGGTTGTGCGCCACGAGCAGCGATTTGCCCGTGTCGCACAACCGACGGGGGCGGGTACAATCGCTTGCAATCTCGCTAGCGAGATCACAGCGTGTAAAGTACGCTATAGTCTATTATAGGAAATAAAATTTGACTTGTATCCCCTTGTGGAGAGTACTGTAACAATATACATTGGTCTGTGGCAATAAACCCTTGTATCAATGAAGGCCACTTTTTTAGCAGACCTCGGAATACTACTATTTCAATGCTATTAGATGCTGAAACCATTTGTACCAGAGTCGTATAGTTTTCCTTTGTTAGTAGGGCCACTCTTCACAAATCCAAAAGGGCACTCGTATTTTTTTAGCCACGTGACCTCATTTCCTGGACACTGTTATGCTGATACAATGACTTGATCTGCTGAAGAAAAGTGTAGGCTGACACCATGAGGAAGCTGCCAGGTGAAACCCATGATGAGGTAGAAACCAGCATGCAGCATATTTGACATATTTTTATGTCTTTTTTTAACTCATATTGCCTTCGGAGTATAATAAAGCACCCCAATTGGCAGGTGTATATGTGGTTGTTACTTAAGAGCAGGATAATGACTCAGTGGTTAGCACTGTTGCTTTGCAGCACTAGGGTCCTAGGTTCAAATCTGACCAAGGACAACATCTGCAAGTTTATAGGCTCGCCACTTGTTCGCATGGGTTTCCTCCGGGTCCTCTGGTTTCCTCCCACACTCCACACCACATCCTCACAGTCAATTCTAACCCCTATCCAAGATCTACCATGACTTTCCGCAATCTTTCTAACCTTATGCCCATTCACCCAACCCCCGCTCCCCCGGTCCCTCGAACAGGAGCTCTATGGAACGCTTGCTCTGTCTGCAAGAAACTTTCATATATCCATGATCTTTTCATCCCTAACAACTTTCCTTCCTTGACATCACCGAAACCTGGTTCACCACCTCTGACACAGCCTCTCCAGCTGCACTTTCTTATGATGGTTTCCATCTTTTTCATGTCCCCCGCCCCAGCATCCATGACCTTTTCATCCCTAACAAACTTTCCTTCCTTGACATCACCGAAACCTGGCTCCCCCCTCTGACACAGCCTCTTCAGCTGCACTTTCTTATGGTAGTTTCCTTATTTTTCATGCCTGGTGAAGGAGTTGGTTTTCTCCTGTCTGATAACTGCTCCTTCACCCCAATTCCACTTCATCCTCTGCTACTCTCCCTCCTTTTGAGGTGTGTTCTGTCCGCATCTACTCTCCCTCCAACCTCCAACTGGCTGTCATTTACCAGCCCCCAAAGCCTGCCACCACCTTTTTTGACCACTTCCCCCCTGGCTACTTTATTGCATTTCCTCTGACATCCCAACTATCATCATGGGTGACGTCAACATCCGCATTGACACTTCTCACTCCGCTGTCTCTAAGATTCTAACACTCTCACTCTCCTTAAGTCTCACTCAATCGTCCGCCGTAGCCACCCATAAAGACGGCCACATCATCTTCATCATGTTCCCTATCTAACCTCTCTAGCTCACCTCCCCCCCTGTCTGACCACAACCTACTTACATTTTAGTTACTTGGTGTAAACATTCCAAGTAGGTCCTGGAGTTGATATCCATTTGTCAACATTTTTGGTAACAAAGCAGAGTCCAATAAGAGAACAATGATGGTTCTTAGAACTTTTCATAAACAATTACTTTTTTTCCCTCAAAGCTATGGTTTTATTGAAGACTTTTCAAAGAGCAATAAAAAGTTACACGGATACAACAATAACAAAATCTATAGATAATTTAGAAATTATTACCCGGTTTACCAAATTTCCACTGTGCCCTCTTAAATTGCGAAGTCCTAAAAGAAAGGCTGTAAGGAATTGTAGGATCTTCAAACTAATTAATACTATGGGGTAATAAAAAAAAAAATACACATTTAAACATACATTGCTGATTGCAAATGGGTTTTGTATGCCTGAGAAAATCACTGTAAATGAGTTTGTATGTGCATCGACAGTGGGTCAATTCCCGGCTAATCCTCTACATTATTCCCCGTCTAATGCCACCCCATTTGGGCTTGAATGATGTTTGCTCATCACTAATATCAGCTGCACTGAATAGACGCTAGTCAGCTCTTGGGGGATGGCACTGGGGTCATAATGAAGAGGATTGGTGTACTAATTTGGAATCAGCCCTCCATTGGTGCACTTATAAGGTATGTGTGAAACTATCTGTTACAACTCTACCCAGCAATGTAATTAGGTTGATTACTCTAAAGCTCATGACAGGATCCCTGTAAATCAGGAAAGATAGAAAGACAGCATCTCCAATAGAGTGAGAAAACGTACATCCTTTCTTTATTCCGCCATTTTTCGACCACACAGGGTCTTTGTCTAGCTTGACAAAGACCCTGTGTGTCACGCTAGGTACAGGTAAGTACCAAGCGAATGGCGAAAAAGAAGGGAAACCCTGTTTCTAGGGAAGGGGGACATGGTGACCCCTGACCAAGCCTACTGCTAGCTCTTGGCTTCCCTCACCACCCCAGGTAGGTTCTGCACCTTTGTGCCGAGCCGGATACCTGACCCTGGCTGACCCTAAAGTAGGCCCTAGGTAGGGAATGGATGGGATGAGCGCTTGTTCAATCCCACTTATCTCTAAAGAAGACACAGGGAATATACACAGGGGTAAAGTGAACCAATAATTTATCTCCAGATGACTCAGGGAGAGGAACTGCAACAACCACAAAGTTTGTCCAGATGTATGCAAGCCAACTGCTTGCCCTGAAGACTTGTAAGGGGTATTAGACCTATCACCAGCACAGAGTAAGGGGGAATGAGGGTATTTAAGACACAAAGGGAAGTGCTAACAGTTGAAAAGGTGAGGAACTCTGCAGGGTCCTAAAGGCTAGTCACATATCCGGCATTTCGCGGATTGCTGGATCCGACACACTCAAGTACAGTGTTAATACAGTACAATGGCATCGCAGCAAGCTTCGGTCACATGCTGTCATGTGACTGGAGCATGTGACCGGAGGTGCCGCGATGCCATTGTACTGTATTACACTGTACTGGAGTATGTTGGATCCAGCAATCCAGCCAAATGCCTGCTATGTGAAACTAGCCAAAGAGAAAGGGATAAACCCCAAGCAGGGAAAAGGGAAAGTCGGAGAGCAGCTTGTGTAGCCAAATGCTGTGACCTTCTACAGCAGGAAACTACAGGACTGTCTGTCAAGTTTGACAAACCCGGGAAACATTGCAATGTCGGAATAAAGAAAGGATGTAATTTTTGTTCACCCTATTGGAGACAATGTCTTTCTATTTTTCCTGATGTATATTGCCAAGTAGACCCCTTGGGTTTTTTTGGGGGGGGCTTATCTGTCCATCTGGATGTCCTATTAGAGTGCTGCAAGCAGTTAAATGGTTTGGGACCTCTGTAAATGACAGATATCAACCAGAAAAAAAGAAAAGGGGACAAGGAAATAAGAAGACACAAGCAGATAATTACAGGAGCATCTATATATATTATTGCCTTATTCTGTCTGTCTGTCTGTCTGTCTGTCTATCTGTCTATCTGTCTGTCTGTCTGTCTGTTTGTCTTGCTCCAAAATTGTGTCCTTACGGTGACACAAAGCTGATTGGCCGCTGGGCACGCCATGGCCCCGCCCTCCCGCACGGATTGACCGCTCGCCCAGGCTGCGCTCCCACACGGATTGGCCGGCCGCTCGCCCAGGCTCCGCCCCCCCCACAGATTGGCCTCTCTCCCCGGCACCCTGCAGGCATTGGCAACTCGGCCACGCCCCGCCCCCCTCACGCAATGCACGCTAGCTCTGGCCCCGCCCCCCCACGCATTCCCCGAACCGACACGGTCACGGAGCTACGACTACCAGGTGAGTACTGTACCCCTGGGAGCCCACATCAGCGTACGCCGTCAAACCAGCCGACACATACCCTCGCATTGCTGGGGCTGGCCGGCGTATGCTGGTGTGGGCTCCCGTGCGTGCGGGGGACGAGATACGCTGGTAACCATGGTAGCATAGTTACCAGCGCATCAAGGTCCTGCAGCGGCAGAACATACACACACGCACACACATAACAGGACACACATACACACACACACATCAGATCACACACACCTCACACACACATCACATCGCATCCACATACTCACAACATCCTGGGATATCGCTTGCTTCTCGGCGGCGATACTGTGCTGTGAGCTTCCAGGACCTGCCGGAGGATCACATGGCCAGAAGCATGTGGTATCTCCGGATGTTGTGAGTATGAGCGCGTATGTGCAATATCGTCAATGTGTGTGTGCGTGAGTGTATGCGATCGGGTGTGTGTGAGTGTGTGTGTGTGTGTGAGTGTATGCGATCGGGTGTGTGTGTGTGTGTGAGTGTATGCGATCGGGTGTGTGTGTGTGTGTGTGTGTGTGTGTGTGTGTATGCGATCGGATCTGTGAGTGTCGGCAGAGGAGCACGGCGTTCTGGAGGAGGCTGGGAGGAGAGAGGCTGATCCTGGGGAAGGCTGGGATGGGGAGACTGAGAGAAGAGAGGCTGATGCTGGGGGAGGCTGAGGCTGGGGTAGGCTGGGAGGAGAGAGGCTGATGCTGGGGACCGAAAAGGCTGATGCTGTGAGGAGAGAGGCTGATGCTGGGGGAGGCTGAGGCTGGGGTAGGCTGGGAGGAGAGAGGCTGATGCTGGGAGGAGAGAGGCTGATGCTGGGGGAGGCTGAGGCTGGGGTAGGCTGGGAGGAGAGAGGCTGATGCTGGGAAGAGAGAGGCTGATGCTGGGAGGAGAGAGGCTGATGCTGGGGGAGGCTGAGGCTGGGGGAGGCGGAGGCTGGGGTAGGCTGGGAGGAGAGAGGCTGATGCTGGGGACAGAAAAGGCTGATGCTGGGAGGAGAGAGGCTGATGCTGGAAGAGAGAGGCTGATGCTGGGGACAGAGAGGCTGATGCTGGGGACAGAGAGGCTGATGCTGGGGGAGGCTGAGGCTGGGGTAGGCTGGGAGGAGAGAGGCTGATGCTGGGATGAGAGAGGCTGATGCTGGGAGGAGAGAGGCTGATGCTGGGGACAGAAAAGGCTGATGCTGGGATGAGAGAAGCTGATGCTGGGGACAGAGAGGCTGATGCTGGGGACAGAGAGGCTGATGCTGGGGACAGAGAGGCTGATGCTGGGAGGAGAGAGGCTGATGCTGGGGACAGAGAGGCTGATGCTGGGATGAGAGAGGCTGATGCTGGGGACAGAGAGGCTGATGCTGGGGACAGAGAGGCTGATGCTGGGGACAGAGAGGCTGATGCTGGGATGAGAGAGGCTGATGCTGCGGGTAGAGAGGCTGATGCTGGGAGGAGAGAGGCTGATGCTGCGGGCAGAGAGGCTGATGCTGCGGGTAGAGAGGCTGATGCTGGTGCAGCATGGGGGATGGAGCACGATGGGGGGTGCGCAGCATGGGGGATGGAGCACGTTTGGGAGTGCGCAGCATGGGGGATGGAGCACGTTTGGGAGTGCGCAGCATGGCGGATGGACCACGTTTGGGAGTGCGCAGCATGGCGGATGGACCACGTTTGGGAGTGCGCAGCATGGCGGATGGACCACGTTTGGGAGTGCGCAGCATGGTGGATGGAGCACGTTTGGGAGTGCGCAGCATGGCGAATGGAGCACGTTTGGGAGTGCGCAGCATGGCGGATGGAGCACGTTTGGGAGTGCGCAGCATGGCGGATGGAGCACGTTTGGGAGTGCGCAGCATGGCAGATGGAGCACGTTTGGGAGTGCGCAGCATGGCGGATGGAGCATGTTTGGGAGTGCGCAGCATGGGGGATGCAGCACGATGGGGAGTGCAGAGTATGGCGGATGGAGCACGTTTGGGAGTGCGCAGCATGGCGGATGGACCACGTTTGGGAGTGCGCAGCATGGGAGATGGAGCACGATGGGGGTGCGCAGCATAGGGGATGGAGCACGATGGGGAGTGCGCTGCATGGGGGATGAAGCACGATGGGGAGTGCGGAGTATGGAGGATGGAGCACGTTTGGGAGTGCGCAGCATGGCGGATGGAGCACGTTTGGGAGTGCGCAGCATGGCGGATGGAGCACGTTTGGGATTGCGCAGCATGGCGGATGGAGCACGTTTGGGAGTGCGCAGCATGGCGGATGGAGCACGTTTGGGAGTGCGCAGCATGGCGGATGGAGCATGTTTGGAAGTGCGCAGCATGGGGGATGCAGCACGATGGGGAGTGCAGAGTATGGCAGATGGAGCACGTTTGGGAGTGCGCAGCATGGCGGATGGAGCACGTTTGGGAGTGCGCAGCATGGGAGATGGAGCACGATGGGGGGTGCGCAGCATAGGGGATGGAGCACGATGGGGAGTGCGCTGCATGGGGGATGGAGCACGATGGGGAGTGCGCTGCATGGGGGATGGAGCACGATGGGAAGTGCACACCTCCCCCCAACACACACACACACACACACTGCCACACACGCACTGCACAACACACCACACACACACACTGGGAACCACAAACAACTGCCCTACACAGACACCCACACACACAGACAACGCTGCACACACACAACACCCAATACACAAACACCGCGGCACACACAAATATACGCACATACTGCACAACACACACATTGCACAAAACATACCTCCCCCCAAAACACACCACACCCACACAAACCGCGCAACACTCACACACACAACGCTACAGACACACAGCGCTCCACAAACAACGCATCACACGCAACACACATACAACACCGCTCTCACCCCCCGCCACACCCAGACAACACCCAGAACATGTACAGCGCCCTACACAAACACTTGGTAACTACACACAACAACATCTATATATATAACAAAAATCATACATGAACTACACAATACGTAAATTCTAGAATACCCGATGCGTAGAATCGGGCCACCTTCTAGTATGTTATAATGCTGGTCAGGCATGTGGGTCTCAGACATTGGGTGACATGAGCACATCACACCATTTGTGCTAATGAAATAATATACTTTTATATATTTACAAAAACAATGTTTTTGGGAAAGAATTGGTATTACATTACCGATGTATCCACCATTAGGAATAAGGAATATTGGTTAGACCTAGGTATAATATTGTTGGAGCCAGAGATGGGGTAACGTGAAAATAAAGGTTGGGGAAATCAAGTTTAAAACTGGCTTCCGTGAAGGTGAAATACAAGTAATACTATCACATGTGGACAGGAATACCTTGGTGCCAAAAGTTGCACCAACTAAATGAAGCTTTTGGGGGGATTTTTCATGGGTTGCACTTTAATGACAAAATTACAAACTTCGCTCACAGTTTATTGAAGCACATCCGGTTTCCAGTTCGGCAGGCTCCTACATTAATGTCATTCGATAGAAAATATTTAGCCACAGGCAACAAAATGTGACGCTTGCAGTGCCAAAGGCGGTGTGGGTTACTGGGAGCAGTGGTCAGAGCTATGCGAGAGAGTATAGTAAAGGTAGACCTGTCCATTAGTGATTGATGAGAAAGTTTCAGGAACTCAGTCCAATAAGAGCAGAATTTAAAGGAACGTCCTACACCTAGGTGACAAAGAATAGTATTGCACGGTCAGGAGCTCAGTTCTGAGAGTATCGACCCCAAGTGATGTCGACGCGTTTTATAAAAAAGTGAAAAATGACCTAAGGGTAATATTACAGTACAGTTACATGTAGGGAATCATGGGTGATGTCCTTTTCATGTTTCTGTTCCTTCACTTTTCCATCTGGCCCAGAATGTGTTGATGATTTTTTTCAGCTACATTTTGTCTGCAGACTTTGTAAGTAGACATATTTCACTTCCCACATTAATAGCACCATCTCCGTCTGTTCCGAACCTTCACAAACGCTCCATCCTTCTGATACCTCCAATTCTGTGCTTGTTCCTGCCCTGCCCTTGTCCTACCCTACAGATCGTACTTAAGAAATATTGGTGCCCATGTAATGTCCTATTTTTGCTCACTTGACAAAAATAATGTGCTATCTGAGTATAGCTATCTGACTGGTCCCTTGTAAACTAATAATACCCCAAGTGTACCCTAATAAAGCAGTATTGGAATGAGATCCCTTTTTAAAGTAATCAAGCACATCCATTGGTGGACCTGTGGAAGCATCGTGTTCAGGTGCGAAACGGCCGTTGTCCTATGTGTTTTGTGTCTCCCCCTCCCCGCTTGCCTTCACATGTAACCTGATTCAGTAATAAAGCCTTTTTGACACAGCAACACCGGTGAGTGCCTTATATCCTATGGATTATATATTTTAAGCCCATTCAAAGCTCCCCTCAAAATTAATAATGCCCTCCCTTATTAGGTAATATTGTCCGTACTACTCCATAAATAGTTATCATGTCCTATGTGTAACGCCCTGACCTATCAGGTCGTCACAGGGTATTGTGCAATCTGCCCTTCTGTGCAATATCCACCTCTTCCTTGGTTATGGGTCCCCAACTACATGGTGTTGCCGACAACAGCTTGCAAACTCCTAGGAATACTCTGCACCACACCCACTAGACACACCAGTGGACGACCTGAGTGGAATAGGGTCGACCACTTGGGGGGGTTGGTTTAAGGGGAGGTCAGGAGTGTAAGGAGTAGGTCAGTAAAGTGTAGGAAGTGAAGGAGAGTGGAGGTCAGGAGCCGGGCTTCTTGGAAGCAACTAGGTAACAGACGGTGGTCTGGGCCTAGTAGGAGCTGGACCCCCGGTTGCAGGGGATCGTGACAAGTGGCATGGAAATGTTGAGGAGGACAGCCGGCGGCCTTGTACCATCACCGGGCTGGGACCAGGGCACGACGGGGTACGTGGACCCTAGGTCAGGGAGTAGCTTCAGGCAACCTGACAATTTACCCGACGAGAACGGAGCCTTCAAGATCCGCTCTCAACCCGCTCCAAAATCGGGGTACTAGCGCAATGAGGGGGATAGGACTTTCCACTAAAACGGTCCAGGAAATCCCAAGCATGAACCCTGAGAGCAAGCTCCCACAGTTAGCCACACTGGGGAGCGGGAACCGACTAGTTCCATACTACCGGGACCAAAAGAGAAGTGAACTTAGTGCCAGGAGGAAGGTCACGGATCACAAGGCAGCACCATTGAGGACGGGACCCGAACTAGCTCCCCTCAGCGGCAGCGATGTCCAGAAGTTTGGTTTACCCAGTTGTCGGTGTCAGCTTTATGGACTGAGTGAGTACACAAGTGACCCCTTCACTCTCCAACGGCACTCCCCAACTCCCATCACCGAGTCCCGGGGCATTCCCCCTACCTGTGGAGGGTCCTAACACCTGGCTGCCCCACTCCATCGCCACCTGGTACTCCCAGCTGCAGCGGTGGTACTCCACCTTACCACACACCACGGGTGGTGTCACAAACTCTAAACACAATCCTCTGTAAATACCCCCCTTCATTTGAGTGGCCGCATGACCACCGGGTCCGGACGCCCCTCGAGCCACCGCGGATCCGGATCCGAGCAGTCCGGCTGCTGACACGGGGGCGGCACTTATGCGTTTGTCATGCTAGGAACGGGGAAGTACCAAGCGGGGGCAAAAGGGAAGGGAAGGGGACCCCTGTGCCTAAGGAAGGGGGAGATGGTGACCCCTAACCAAACCTACTTTGGTCCCTGGGGTCTCTCAACTCTCTAGATAGGTTCCGCACCTATGCGCCAAACCGCATCCCTGACACTAGGTGTCCCTAGTGCTGGACCATAAATAGGGAACGGATGGGATGAGCTCTTCGTCAACCCCACTAAACGCTAAATGAAGACACAAGGGGGACACACAGGAAAATGTATGAACTACTTATCCACAAATGACTCAGGCAGAAGTTCATCAAAGCTTCAGCAATGATACTACAGTTGAAAGCAAGCCACCTGCTTGCAACCAGAACTAGAATGAATTTAATAATATCACCAGCACCAATCCAGGGAAGATGGGCATATTTAAGCACCAAGAGATTACTGATAATCAGCAGCTGGGTGGAAGGCGAGCTCCTGCTGGGTCCAAAAGGGAAGAGATGACAATCCAGCAGGAAAGCCACCTATACCAATGAATACTGACCGCAGGAACAATAGAAATTCAGGGAGAATTCTGTGCATCTAGACACTGTGACCTTCTATTGCCTTCTATTGCCAGAAACCATATGACTCGTGACAGTCTGCCCCTTTAACACGTAATGTTTACTGATAGCCAGTGAGAACACCGGCGCCCGCACCGGAGGCGAGTATAGCTGTTATTATTTTACTTGGGGGGAACAGAGTGGTTGACAAGGGGTTGTACAAGTAGTGGACAACCCCTTTAAGTCACATTTCACGTTCAGTGATGTCACTCCACTAATCTGATGATGTTCTTTTACCCTTTTTTAGTTGGGTATTTGGGTATTAGTTCCATCACAAAATACCCTCGTGCTCACATACCCCAAAAATATATTTCTCTTAGTAGATGAATAGAAATAGTTGTTGCAAATAAATCAAACAACTTATTGTTTTAAAGAAGTCTTTTAATAAATAAGAACAATTAAACTTGAGAAAAATCCCCCAAAATTAGTGTCTTCTACACTATTAGTCCAAAAGTTTCCGTCTCAGAGAAAGTAGTGGATCCTTTAATGTCTTCCTTGTTGGATAAGCTTCACTCCATGTTAGATACATTTGGAAATACATCAGTGAAAGTTGTCAGAGTTCTCCTTCGCGGCAGAGCTTAGCATGAGATGAAAGTAAACTCTTCTTGCGTTACTGAATGGCAACTTCTCCACCCGCTGCACTTGGAGGCTGGCACGTGCTTCCCGGTGTGGTCAGCTTGGCACTACACAGTCTTTATTCTTGTGACTACTTAGTGCTGAGATCAAGTGACTGGGGTCATCTGAATCCTCGATGCTGAAGCTAAAAAGGGAGAAAAAACAAAACTTGGTAAGAAACTGGATTGATAACAAATATTACGATATGAGCTTTGTATACAAAGTGGACATTCTGTTACAGACACTTGCCGTTTCCACAATTTCTGGAAATCAAACATGTGACCCCAATTTGCTCCATAAAATCAAATGAGCAAGTCTTCCGTGTAGAGGTTTCTGTGTGACTCCATAAGGCAGGCTCGTCAGTGCTGGTTATAGCCGGGGCCAGAATTTAAAAAAAACGCAAATCTTGCTGTTTTTTTTCTCATGCAACGAGTACTGAGAATGATGTAATCTAGGAAAAAAGGGATCATAACAAGAATTTGATGGACCAATGCAAGATTTGGACCTTCCCCCCCCTCCCCCCTCCACTGCATGTCGGGCAGGTGTATGGGCCCTTGTAAAATACAAAATCCTATAAAGACACGTGTTTCCCTCCTCCCATTATGTAGTAATGTCGCCCATAATATACTGTACTAATATCACCCATCCTGGTCCCTTTCCAGATATATGTCCCCTATCTTGGTATTTATTGTCCCCCATTTTGCACCCTTTGCAGGTATACATGTCCCCCATCTTGGGCCCCTTCCAGGTATACAGTGCCTACAAGTAGTATTCAACCCCCTGCAGATTTAGCAGGTTTACACATTCGGAATTAACTTGGCATTATGACATTTGGACTGTAGATCAGCCTGGAAGTGTGAAATGCAGCAAAAAAGAATGTTATTTCTTTTTTTATTTTTTTTTTTAAATTGTGAAAAGTTTATTCAGAGGGTCATTTATTATTCAACCCCTCAAACCACCAGAATTCTGTTTGGTTCCCCTAAAGTATTAAGAAGTATTTCAGGCACAAAGAACAATGAGCTTCACATGTTTGGATTAATTATCTCTTTTTCCAGCCTTTTCTGACTAATTAAGACCCTCCCCAAACTTGTGAACAGCACTCATACTTGGTCAACATGGGAAAGACAAAGGAGCATTCCAAGGCCATCAGAGACAAGATTGTGGAGGGTCACAAGGCTGGCAAGGGGTACAAAACCCTTTCCAAGGAGTTGGGCCTACCTGTCTCCACTGTTGGGAGCATCATCCGGAAGTGGAAGGCTTATGGAACTACTGTTAGCCTTCCACGGCCTGGACAGCCTTTGAAAGTTTCCACCCGTGCCGAGGCCAGGCTTGTCCGAAGAGTCAAGGCTAACCCAAGGACAACAAGGAAGGAGCTCCGGGAAGATCTCATGGCAGTGGGGACATTGGTTTCAGTCAATACCATAAGTAACGTACTCCACCGCAATGGTCTCCGTTCCAGACGAGCCCGTAAGGTACCTTTACTTTGAAAGCGTCATGTCAAGGCTCGTCTACAGTTTGCTCATGATCACTTGGAGGACTCTGAGACAGACTGGTTCAAGGTTCTCTGGTCTGATGAGACCAAGATCAAGATCTTTGGTGCCAACCACACACGTGACGTTTGGAGACTGGATGGCACTGCATACGACCCCAAGAATACCATCCCTACAGTCAAGCATGGTGGTGGCAGCATCATGCTGTGGGGCTGTTTCTCAGCCAAGGGGCCTGGCCATCTGGTCCGCATCCATGGGAAGATGGATAGCACGGCCTACTTGGAGATTTTGGCCAAGAACCTCCGCTCCTCCATCAAGGATCTTAAGATGGGTCGTCATTTCATCTTCCAACAAGACAACGACCCAAAGCACACAGCCAAGAAAACCAAGGCCTGGTTCAAGAGGGAAAAAATCAAGGTGTTGCAGTGGCCTAGTCAGTCTCCTGACCTTAACCCAATTGAAAACTTGTGGAAGGAGCTCAAGATTAAAGTTCACATGAGACACCCAAAGAACCTAGATAACTTGGAGAAGATCTGCATGGAGGAGTGGGCCAAGATAACTCCAGAGACCTGTGCCGGCCTGATCAGGTCTTATAAAAGATGCTTATTAGCTGTAATTGCAAACAAGTGTTATTCCACAAAATATTAAACCTAGGGGTTGAATAATAATTGACCCACACTTTTATGTTGAAAATGTATTAAAATTTAACTGAGCAACATAACTTGTTGGTTTGTAAGATTTATGCATCTGTTAATAAATCCTGCTCTTGTTTGAAGTTTGCAGGCTCTAACTTATTTGCATTTTTTCAAACCTGCTAAATCTGCAGGGGGTTGAATACTACTTGTAGGCACTGTATATGTTCCCCATCCTGGCATATGTGTTCCCCATCATGGGTTCTCTCCTAGTATATATATGTCACTCATCCTGGTTTTTATATTTCCTATCCTGGGTTCCTTCCTGGTATACATGTCCCCCATCTTGGTATATATGTTCCCCATCCTAGGTTCCTTCCTGGTATATTATTGTCACGCTAGGTATGGAGAACTACCAAGCAAACGGTGAAAAGGAAGGGAAACCCAGTGTCTAGGGAAAAGGAAGATGGTGACTCCTGACCAAACCTACTGCTGGTGCCTAAGGTCCCTCACCACCCTAGATAGGTTATGCATCAGATGCCTGACCCTAGGCATCCCTAATGCTGGGCCCTAAATAGGGAACGGATGGGATGAGCTCTTCGTCAACCCCACTAAACACCATAGACGACACAAGGAGGATACACGGGGGGAAATGCATGAATTACTTATCTACAGATGACTCAGGTAGAAATTCAGCAAAGTTTTCAGCAACGATGCCACAGAGGAGTACAAGCAACCTGCTTGCAACCAAGACTTTAATGAACTGAAAAATATCACCAGCACCAGTCCAAGGAAGGAAGGGGTATTTAAGCACCGAGAGAATGCTGATGATCAGCAGCTGGGTGGAAGGCGAGCTCCTGCTGGGTCCAAAAGGGGAAGGGATAAATCCAGCAGGAAAGCTACCTATACCAATGAATACTGACAGCAGTAACAATGGAAAGTCAGGGAGCATTCTGTGCATCCAGACGCTGTGACCTTCTATGGCCAGAAACCACATGACTGTCTGTCACCTGTGACACACCCATGACAGTAATTCCCCTTCTACGAGACACTCAGGACCAGGCCTATCTGGATGAGCAGCATAAAATGAATGAACCAATCTTGTGGCATTCACATCTGATGCTGGGATCCACATCCTTTCCTCTGGTCCGTAACCCCTCCAGTGCACCAAGTATTGAAGGGAACAACGTAGAAAACGAGAGTCAGCAATTTTAACTATTTAAAATTCCAAATTACCATTAACCATGGTTGGGACTGACGGCAAGGGGGGTGGCTCCAAAGGTTCCACATACTTTTTGAGCAGTGCCCTGTGAAACACATTGTGGATCCTAAGTGCCTGAGGTAACTATTACTACCCAGGGACAGCACTCTTAGCTCTACTACCCAGGGACAGTAGTCATACAGCCCTACTAGCCACAGACAGCTGTGGTAAATTCTAACTACCCGGGGACAACTCTTGAATAGCCCTACTACCCATGCACAGCTCTCGTATAGCCCTACTACCCAGGCCCAGCTTTCGTACAGCCCTACTACCCAGGCCCAGCTCTCGTATAGCCCTACTACCCAGGGACAGCTCTCATATAGCCCTACTACCCAGGGACAACTCTCGTACAGCCCTACTTCCCACAGACAATTGTGGTATAGTCCTACTAACCAGGGACAGCTCTTGTACAGCCCTACCACCCAGGGACAGCTCTCGTATAGCCCTACTACCCAGGGACAGCTCTCATATAGCCCTACTACCCAGGGACAGCTCTCGTACAGTCCTACTACCCAGAGACAGCTCTCGTATAGCCCTACTACCCAGTGACAGCTCTTGTATAGCCCTACTACCTAGGGATAGCTCTCCTAAAACCCCTGGCCAGTTTGTGGATTGCAGTCCATGTTTGTACCATGTTGCATGGAGATCGGAATGAGCCTTTACAATTACAAGCGGCCCTTTAAAGGCAACCATAATGCTGATGTGGCCCTTGGTGAAAAGGAGTCTGACACCCCTGTTGTAGAGCTACCATATCCAACAGGTCATTCTGAGCATGCCACTACCTCCATTCTAATTTACAACTACGTGAAGATGTCCTGTCAGCATGGGCCAATTCCTGCAGAATGATGTCAACACGTACTTGGTTCTAGCCCACGACAAATTTCTGCAGTTCTATGGGTCAAATGAGGTATAAAAAGCGTATAGA
Source organism: Anomaloglossus baeobatrachus (assembly GCF_048569485.1). Lineage (NCBI taxonomy): Eukaryota > Metazoa > Chordata > Amphibia > Anura > Aromobatidae > Anomaloglossus > Anomaloglossus baeobatrachus. The sequence continues at coordinate 58,865,761 of NC_134364.1, read as the reverse complement.
TAGATGTCTCTAAAAAACCCCGATCCTTCAATGTATAATTTTTGGCCAGGCAGGACTGGATCGAGGGGTCGGCAAAGTAGACAGTGGCCTAGAAAGGTTCCAAATACAGATTTGCTGGATCAATGGTAATCAATGGTGGATGGGCAGACTCAGAAATTCCTGCAGCTCCCATCTCGGTTGTGGCAGATAATTCCTGTAATTGAGATGGATGTATCAATGTATATTAGGAAATTGCTGCAAAAGTAAAAAGTACAGATCTAAGGTGGAGCAACACTTATCATTAATTCAAAGAATTCTAGCCTGAAGTTACACATAGATATAAAGGAGATGTTAGAGTCCCTTTTCATCTTCCTGCAAGTTGTGTCTTGTTCTTCATTTAATTCAAGAAAGATAAAGACAAACAAACCTTATTTCTATGTAGTCATTTACATTCACACTCCTGGAATGTAATATTTAGCAGAATTGATTTGCATACATTAGATATGATTGAGTGTGCAAAATGCAAAGATAAATTAAGTTTGTCAACACTAAAAAAAATCCTCCAGGCGCCCCAATGCTAGGCTGGTTTCCCTCCGTATGTATGGCAGTGCCCTGATAATCCTCAAGTACGGTTGGTGTAGGGATTATAATCCTTTCTGCCCTTTTATAATCTTTTCTGCTTTCCATGCACTGACTTATACACAATGGCCAATCAGAGGAGCCAAAGTTGCCAGGGGGAGGGAGATAGCAAAGTCAAAACCAATGAGGAGACAGGAGGTGTGTCTCAGACCACCTCACACTCCTCCTAAGCAATATACATAAACTGTAGTCACAGATCACAACTCTGACCCAAATGAGCTGCTCTAAAAAGTAGTCAAGCACAAGCACTGAGGGGTAATCATCCTGTGTGAATACTGACTTACATATCATGTTTGAGCTCTTGAATGGACAGTCACTTTAAAGGGAACCTGTCAGGTCCCCTATGCCCTCCAACTCCCCAACATTCATATCTATTTGTAAAAATTACCTACCTTACCTAAGATCAATGTTTAAAAAACAGGATTTAGTAACTGTGCTGTTCCTGTGTTAATTAGGGCTTTGGTTAGTCGATGGGGGCGTTAATTTCCCCTGACTAGTCAGCATTCTTACCATGATAACATGATTTCCACAAGTCGGCTTCACCGCTAGCTCTTGGAAATCTTGCACATTCACGCAACTTTGTTGGCTCACATTGAGCCTCTTCTGAAGCCGGGTGTATGCGTCATGACTTCAGAGACGAGTATATTAAAGGAGATCTATTCTACCATGTTTTCGAAAAAGAAGACACAAGTATACATAACGGGAATAGCCTGAGATTTTAATTTAACCGGTTATCAGTTTACAATCTTCAATTGTCAAATGGACGGTAAAAATGTAACTTTGGACTCCATATGAGCCTTTTCTTTTGGCCGAATGGGTCTTCAAAATCTACTTCGAAGATTGTTATGGACAAAAAAGCTCAAAAGGAGTTCAAAATGGCATGCTTTGGAGTCAGTTAATTGAAGTCTATGATTCCATCAGGTGCAAATCCAAATTCATTTTTCAAGAAAGTCAGACGAAACCTTGGAGTCAGGACGTGTCGCCAAAACAAAATGAGAACCCGTCCTTAATCCACAAATCGGTCAACTGGTGTGTTTTATTTATAAAGTGCTGCGGAATATGTTGGCCCTATATAACTAACATTTATTATTATTATGAGGCAACCCCCTTATTCACAAGTATTGTATATACTATACACCCCCTTCATTGATCCAGGTCATTTTTTTTAATTGTTCCTGTATTTCACATTGTTTACTCTATTAGAGCCTCCTCACCCCCCCTTATTACTTAAATAAAAGTATGTATTTTAAGAAAATACTAATAGAATTAAAGTTTGCCCTTTGACTCTCTAGTAGTTTTTTAATACATTTTGCTGAAACCTACATAAAATTGTAAAAACATAATCATTATTTTTGTTATGTAACTATTGCATTACTGTAGCCTTATCCCTACATCTAGGCCTAGCCATAGACCTAAATCTAACCCTAAACCTATCCCTAGCCCAAGTTTTATTCCTAACCCTAACCTTAGTGGGAAAGAAAGTTAGTAATGAGTGAAGTCAGTAGTGAACGAATGCTCATGACTCAATTTGTCTTCTCGATCGCTGCTTATGCAGAGCAGAGTGTAGCACAGAGCAAAGCAGCCAATACAATAATTAAAATGACTGCTGTGCTCTGTATTGGCAGTGCTCAGTGGACACTCACTGAGCGGTTCTAAAAAAGATTTTACAGTATAAATATGGGGCGTGGAGAGACATTTTGCACCCTCAATAGACTTTGGCTTCCTGGGGTAACAACTACAATGCTAAACCACTGTATGTAACCAAACCTAATACTCTGAAACTTGGAGTCACGGATGTGTCATGGCCTATAATGGAGGTGTTACAGCCGGGTAACAATCCATTGGCAGCGAGTGTTAGAAAACTCCAGAAATTAGCAGCACGTGTTGCTATCTGACAATTCCCTGTTTCTGCAGCTGCAGAAAGATCCTCGGAAACGGTCAATTTTTCCTCTCAGTTGCCAGCCTCTGACTTCCTTTATAAGCCTCACCCTGGGGTGGTTTGGGGACGGTTTATAGTTGTTCCTGGCTGTGATCTGCAGAAGCCGTCTCCTCTTGTTGTTCCAGAGACTGCTCCTAAGATAAGTCTTTGACTTTTGCTATCTACCTGGGCTCAGGTGGTAGCATTTGTGTTTCCCCTGTATTGTTTCCTTTTGTCTCCCTTAGCGTTAGTGTTGTTGACAAGCGCTGATGGAGAAGGACAGATCTTTCAATAATCTATAAAAACAGATATTTGCACTACACAAAAAAGTTAACGTTCTCTTCATTACTGAGTCTTGTCAGTTTGTTCCTCAAAGCACTTTAATTAGCTAAAAAAACGTAAACTCATTACCGCGGCGAAACATCTTCCTGGAAACAACTTGGCAGATTGTTTGTTGTAGGCATTATAATGTAGATGCTTAAAAAAATAATAAAAAGAAAATGCCAGTCATGTTTATTGGTGCCCTGGGAGATTGGAAAGGATTACGACAGATATTACTACAACTACTGAACTCTGAATGATGATGTGCAGGTTTTTTATAAATATTATTTTACGGGGCAACAAAAGTCTTGGATTTTGCAGCAAGTTTCAGTTCTGGAAATATTTGCTTTTGCTGATACTTCGGCAAGCAGTTGTAATACTGTAAGAATCCTGTAATTCAGCATCAAAGGAACCTGATAGTTTCTTGATCATCAAATATTTTGGATGCAGTATGATCCAAAAATGCAAAGAAAAATACAATGGAAACTATGTATGACCTGCCCAATGTATTTACTTAAAGGGGTTATTCACTACTTTTACATTGCTGGTCCATCCTTAAGGGCCATTTACACACTGCGACATCGCTAATGATATATCGTCGGGGTCACGGTGTTTGTGACGCACATCCGGCGTCGTTAGCGACATCGCAGCGTGTGACAGGCTGGAGCGACCTTAAACGATCACAAAATCGTTTGTCTGAGAGAGGTCGTTTATTTATGAAAAATCGTTGTCTGGTCAGTAGCGAGGTTGTTCCTCATTCCTGCGGCATCACACATCGCTGTGTGTGACACCGCAGGAGCGACGAATATCTCCTTACCTGCGTCCACCGGCAATGAGGAAGGAAGGAGGTGGGCGGCATGTTCCGGCCGCTCATCTCTGCCCCTCCTCTGCTATTGGACGGCTGCCGTGTGACGTCGCTGTGACGCTGCACGAAGCGCCCCCATAGAAAGGAGGCGGTTCACCAGCAACAGGAGACGTCGCAGGGAAGGTAAGTCTGTGTGACGAGTGTTAGCGATGTTGTGCGCCACGGGCAGCGATTTGCCCGTGACGCACAACCGACGGGGGCAGGTACGCTCGCTAGCGATATCGGTAACGATATGGTGTGTAAAGTACCCTTTAGGATAGGTCATCAATGTCTGATCAGCCAGAGTCCAACATCCCCACCGATCAGCTGTTTTTGATGCCGGCAGTGGCAGCAGGGGGCCAAAAATGCTCAGTTCCAGAGCTGCTCCGTCTTCTGATAGCGACCGGGTACTGCACATCCGCTTCCTCTTAATTTGAAAGGGAGGTGGTGACTGCAGCCAGGCAGAATTTTGTAAGTTTTCTTTCAGGTCTGTAAGGACATTTTGAATTTTTTGACCTATAAAAAATGGTGATGAAAAGTTGATATAAAATTTTTGCTAGCGCATAAGGGGTTGGTGGCATTTTAGATACAGTTACAGTCAAGTGGAGGACCTGTAACAAACACATATCGTGGCATGTAAAAGTTGGGGCACCCCTGGTGAAAATTACTGTTAATGTGAACTGTTCAGCAAATTGAAAACTAAATGATCTCTAAAAGGTATAAAGAGCATTGCATGCAAGACGAGTCAGGAATCTCACAGAACTGAACAACATCTCCAAGGAACAGCAGAGCATGCAAGACGAGTCAGGAATCTCACAGAACTAAAAGACATCTCCAAGGAACAGCGGAGCATGCAAGACGAGTCAGGAATCTCACAGAACTAAAAGACATCTCCAAGGAACAGCGGAGCATGCAAGACGAGTCAGGAATCTCACAGAACTAAAAGACATCTCCAAGGAACAGCGGAGCATGCAAGACGAGTCAGGAATCTAACAGAACTAAAAGACATCTCCAAGGAAGATCAGAACATGCAAGACGAGCCAGGAATCTCACAGAACTGAACAACATCTCCAAGGAACAACAGAGCATGCAAGATGTGTCAGGAATCTCACAGAACTAAAAGACATCTCCAAGGAACAGCAGAGCATGCAAGATGAGCCAGGAATCTCACAGAACTGGAAAACATCTCCTAGGAACAGCAGAGCATATAAGATGAGTCAAGAATCTCGCAGAACTGAAAGACATCTCCAACAAAGAACAGTGCATGCAAGATGAGCCAGGAATCTCACAGAACTGGAAAACATCTCCATGGACGAGCAGAGCATGCAAGACAAGCCAGGAATCTCATAGAACTGGAAAACATCTCCATGGAAGATTATCCAATATAGGAAGAGGAAAAACGGCACTCACCAAATCATTGCTGTGCAGGTTGCGGCTTTATTTCAAGCACGGAGGTAACATGTGCGGTGGGGGCTGGTGGGGACATTTTTAATTGTTTTGACATCAGCCACATGTGGTATGTGGATAAAACGGATCTGATGTCATACCTACTCAGACCAGCTGAAGCACTGTGTAAGTGCGAAACGGCCGTCGTCTGACGTGTCCGGCGTGCTCTCCCTCCCCACCAGCCCCCACCGCACATGTTACCTCCGTGCTTGAAATAAAGCCGCAACCTGCACAGCAATGATTTGGTGAGTGCCGTTTTTCCTCTTCCTATATTGGATAATATTTGGTCTTCACGCACACGTGCACCCCGGATCAGCTTTGATTCATCCTGTATGCTTTGGACTGTACCAAATGGTTTTGGTTGTTGCTGAGTAGTGCCCTGTTTCCTCCTTTCTACTCTGATCTCCATGGAAGAGCATTGCATGCAAGATGAGCCAGGAATCTCACAGAACTGAACAACATCTCCAAGGAACAGCGGAGCATGCAAGACGAGTCAGGAATCTCACAGAACTAAAAGACATCTCCAAGGAAGAGCAGAGCATGCAAGACGAGCCAGGAATCTCACAGAACTGGAAAACATCTCCTAGGAACAGCAGAGCATATAAGACGAGTCAGGAATCTTACAGAACTGAAAGACATCTCCAACGAAGAACAGTGCATGCAAGATGAGCCAGGAATCTCAGAGAAGTGGAAAACATCTCCAAGGAAGTATGGATGAAAATCCTTCAAACAAGAATTGAAAGACTCTTGGCTGCTACAAAAAGTGTTTACATGAAATTATATTTGACAAAGGGGGTGCTACTAGATACTAACCATGGAGGTTGCTCAAACTCCTGCCTTAGTCTATTTTCTTTTTTGTAATATTTAAAATGTAAATGTTGGGGAAAAAAAATTTGCCCTAAAATACAAAGGTAATGTGTCATCTTTCCTTTTAGAGATCATTTCATCTTCAACTTGCCTAACTGTTCACAATAATAGTAATTTTGACCAGGGGTGCCCACACTTTTGCATGCCACTGTAATTAAGATTTGATCCTCATTATGTGCAACTTATTATATAAAGTGCTAACATGGAATTGTATACATTAGTGATTTTTTTTATTCTTTGAGGAAGCTATTCCCTTTCCGACAAGAACATGCAGTTCCTTAAGATCATGCCAGAACGTGGCTTTGCTCCAAGTGTTCAGAAAGAAGAGAATCCATGTATGCAGTTGTGTCAACGTGAGCCAATTCCACTGCTCAGCCTCCAAATACCTTCACGAGGGATCAATCCTGCTAACCTCAAGCTCCACATACACAGAGAGACCTCTATGGGGTGATGGCTGCAAGGACTGCGTTCCCCGATGAGTTATTGGAGCTTTTTCATCTTTTATCCTCCAAGGAGACATTTTCTTCTGCCCAAGGAGTAGCTTTGATTTCTGTTAATTTTTAAATTTCTTTAATTCCTTAAAGTGCACCTCCAGCACATGCCTGAGCCTCTATGTAGTAAGTATGCACGCGGTTTCCTTCGCCAGCTCAGTACTATGCTCTATGACGTCAATTTCTAAGAAAGTTGCTGTTTGAGGCTAAATTTGGTGTCAGCTGGTCATCCAGAATGCCTTCCTCCTTCTCTAAACTTTTCAAAAAAGTCAATCACAATGAGAGAAAGTTATTAAATGGAGTCCTACGGGCACGACAAAAGTTTTCTTCAGGGGTGTCCATTGGGTTTCCAATAATCTTGGATAAATCCGATTCCCATGCACGCCTCCACCGTTACCCAAGACTCTATTTACCCCTTGAAGACGGCATTTTTACCCCTCTTTTTTGCTTTTTTTTTTTACATTTTCCAACAGCCATATTTTTTTCTATTTATGTCAACATATGAGAGTTTTTTCTTTTTTTATGGGGAGCTGAAGGTTTTATTTAGTACCATTCTAGGGTCTATTTGTCTTTTTATCACATATTCAGTATAACCTGAGTTTTTCATGATTTAATCCTCCGCTTTTTCTGCAATTTGTGGTCAAGGGTGGTCCTAACAGTGATTGACAGCTTTCTATGTATAACTGTGCACAAAGAGATGGCTGTCAATCATGCATAGGACCGCCCACTGGACTAAAAATCTAAAAATCACTGGACTAAAGAGTTATACTGAATCTTTTCTAACAAACTATATATCAATCTGCCTGTTCTATAATATGGTGCCTGAAAATTGAACTACATTTTCATGGTAACAGGTTCCCTTTAAAACTTAATACTTGTTGGGGGTGGGGGGGTTATATTTTTTTTTAGATTTTTTTTAGCCCCTTAGCGTACTTGAATTTGCAGTTGTTTGATCACCTATACAATACACTGTATTGAATAATTGCCAATCTCCTACTATGAAGCTGGGCAGTATAGGAGTAATTAAATGGCTGATATGAGGGGGTACGGTCTTCAGTAATCCCAAGTGCCATAACAAACCATCAGCACGACAGGATCGTGTTGTTGGTGCAGGCGATGGATGTTGATAATATCCTAAATGCCTCTTTCATGATTGATAGCAGCATTTTGGAAGGGTCTCAAAACCATTTTTTTTATTATTTATTTAAATAATTTTTATAAAGCTGCATGCGGTCCCTCGTATTTTGATACACCGCCAAGATAAACGCATGGCTGGAGGCTGCAGCCTGTACCTTTATGCTTTATCTGTGCTGGTATCATAATATATGGGGTCCCTGCTCCATTTTTTTCAATTATTTCTTTTTTACACTCCACAGCCAATCACAGTCTGACTGTAACCAATCACAGACACTGTCACAGAGGGTGGGCGGGGAAACAGTGAATATGCATGAGAGCTAATGAGCAGACCCGGAAGTAGTGTGACAACCACGCAGGAGACTCGGTAAGTATAATTCTCCTGTTTTAATCTCTATTTTGCTTCTTTTTAACTTTTTTCTTAAATTTTTTATCCAGGTAGCCGAACCCGAACATTAACACAGACTTCCCTGAAAAACCTGTGTTCAGGGACCATGCACGAGCCCCAATCTTTACAGTTCAGGATTGCTCATCACTAGACTCACTACCACCTCGTAATACATGCTTTTATGAACAACCAGCGACTTTCCATCAATGGCAACAGCGATCTTTCGAATGAACATTTGCTTGTGTAATTATGAGCTTGTACAGGCGATAACGTCGCGATAACTATTTGCTCGTCAGTCGCTATTGTTAAAGGGAACCTGTGACCAGTTTTTTGCCCTATAAGCTGCGTCCACCACCAGTGGGCTCTTATATACAGCATTCTAACATGCTGTACATAAGAGTCTTTACTCTTGGATATCAGCTTTATAACACATCCGGCACCTACATTGCACCGAGCGTGCTCAGCTCCTGAGCCTGCTCCATATGGTAAGTGCACACATTTGCCATAAGTCTATGGCGAATGTCACCAACGCATTAAAAGGGAACCCGTCTAATAATTTTACTAATGAGATAAGTGTTATGGCTATGTAGAGCAAAAAAATTACCCCTGTCTTGCATTTATTCCCCAAAAAATTATTTCAGTGTTGTCAATCTCTTTTAGGACAATTGAATTCTTCCTTGTAATATTATCAGAACCCTTCTGATGTTAAGGAATTGGCTTCATAATGTGTCCGTAGAAGCTCAAGATTTTAATAAAGAGGGAAGATGCCGAGATTAATCCCTTGCAGAAGTAATTCAGAGATCTTTTAAATATATATATTTTTTCTACTTTGAATGTTTCTATTGGTTTATACTGAGAAATCCAGATGTAAAGCGAAATAATTACCCCAAACCAAGAACAGCTCATCTGCAGCTAACGTCTATTGTTGCAATGATTACAACTTGATGCCAGTGATATCCGAATCTCCCTTTTCTCTGTGAGCAGCTGTGAATTTTGGGGGCTGCTCAATGGGGCCATCAAAGAAGCTCTTATACTTTCATTATCTCTTTAACTTAATTACACTCCAATGGGACTGGATTAGCCAAAATATGAAATGTCCCGAAAATATATGGCGCTAGCTAGTGCGAAGCTAATTATGGGTTAGTCGTACTGTCCCCGACCTGCCAGAATGGTTCCATATGCAGAAAGCCCCTATTATCAGAATCAGCGTGTCAACGTTCTGCCAGTCATTGGACGCGCGGCACGGCCCATTATTGAGTTTTTTTGCTTTTGTTGAAAATTATACATTTAAAGTAACACAGTTATTTGCAGCTATAAATAATACCTGTCCGGCCACATTGCTTCTAGGAGGTTGGGAAACACGAATAATTCTGCAGCTACTGCCAAGTTATGGGTGTTGCCACCCAGATAATAATTATATTGAAGTTAGAGGAACTTCGTTGACGCGCCTGAGGGCAAATTCAGAAGTTCTAAAGCGCCTTGTAAGGTGGCGGTGGAAATTCTATTGACAGCAGAAATGTCATTACCAGATTTTGGGAGACACACCCGAATTTAATATCTGTTATCGAGAGCACAGGTTATACTATTACTACCATTCTACCTGTACGTATCAAAAGGCCAAAAAAATGGAGAAAAAAACTAGATCTGCAGGTAATACACTAAAGATTTCACGGTGATTACAGAGAAAGCAGGGGACAGGGGCTCCTAGACTGGCCCTCAGGCTAGGGAGCCTTAGCTATCCCTGATCTCAGAGTAACCTCTGAAGGTGAGGATGTCTGAGCCGCCTTCCTGGCCCTACTTCTGACCAGTCCTGATCATATACCCCCTTTTCTAATCCCAGGGGAGGACCGGGGTAAGAATGATTAAGCCAACAGAAATAGACAAACAGGCTAAACCAAAACTATCACTTGGCACGTTCACAAAAAGGTATAAGACAAAAAGAGAAGGGAAGAAACAACAAGACGATGGGAGAACTCCACAACAACTCCAAACCCAAAGCAATACAATCACCAGCAGGACTGGGATACAAAAGCACACAGGCCAACACAGCAATAAACTATAGTCGGCATGAGAGGACAGATTCCACAAACTTTACTAGGAAGGAAGTCAATGTGATAGGCTTCCAACAACATGTCATCCCAGAAGTACCAAGCAGGCTAGCAAAGGTTAAATCTTGCTAGCCTGATCATGAATGAGCACACAGCTGGTCGACCCCCGAACCTGTGTGTGTAGCTCAGAAGCACCAGAGAAACCGTAGGGTGAAGTGACAGGATGTCTAATGTGAATAGCATCTGATGCTGCCATGACAATCGGTGAGTTTTGTGCAAAACTCCTAGTGACATAATATTAATTAGAAGCATATTTAACACCTTAAAGACCACCAATATGGCTTTTTACTGATTTGAGAAATAAAAGGATAGCACCTCCTAATGGCCAGCAAATTCAGTAGGCAACAGCTGTATACTATAGTTGACACTGAGCTACATCAGCCACGATCTGGTGTTAGCTCCAGTCATGGCAGTTTAACTCCTAGATGCTAATGTCAATAGCAACAGCAGCATCTAGATGGTTAACAGGGGAAAGGGGCTACCCTTTTAACTGCCATCGACACTCCAAGGTGGCAGTTTAACCCTCTAGATGCTACTCTCAATAACAACAGCAGCATCTGAATGGTTAACAAAGGAAAGGAGTTCCCTCTTTGACCCCCATCGGCACCACATGATCGGGATTGTGTGGTCCTGATGGTTGCATTGGCAACCAGATGCCATGTAGTGGCCCAGGATTCTGAAAAGCTTTGGTAGACTGATAGAACGTTAGCAACATATTTGTGGAAAAAAAAAAAACATTTTCATTACATAGTTACATAGTTACTTAGGTTGACAAAAGACCTAGGTCCATCTAGTTCAACTTTCCTCCACCATTTCTACGTTTAGTCACTAAGTCATTTATAACCAACAATGTTTTGTGTACTGAGGAAATCATCCAGCCCTTTTTTGAAAGCTGTTATAGTATCTGCCATTACTACCTCTTGTGGTAGGGCATTCCACAGTCTGACTGCTCTAACTGTAAAGAACCCTTTCCTATTTAGCTGCCGGAATCGCTTTTCTTCCACTCGCAGTGAGTGCCCCCTGGTCCTTAGTACTGTCTTTGGAAGAAATGTCATGTGCCAGTCCTTTATATTGACCACACATGTATTTATACATATAAATGAGATCTCCTCTGAGACGTCTTTTTTCTAAGCTAAACATATCTAACTTTTTCAACCTGTCATCATATGGGAGGCCTTCCATTCCTTGTAATAGTCAAGTTGCCCGCCTTTGAACTGACTCTAACTTCTGAATGTCCTTTTTAAAATGTGGAGCCCAAAACTGGATCCCATATTCCAGATGTGGCCTTACAAGTGATTTATTATCCTTGCGTTAATTACAGTGTTGCACCAGAAGGGTTACCAAACTTCTTAACAGCAGTTTTGAGTACTTTAAGGCATGCTGTTTTAAAAAACAATATGACTTTGTTTTTTGGGGGTTTTTTTATATAGGCCCCTCAAAGTTACTTAAAAACTTAATAGGTCCCTAAAAAATTTACTTTTGTAAATTTCCTTGAAAATTTGCTGATAAAAGTTTAGCTCTTCTAAAAAAGCCTAACAAAATTAAAAAAAATAATGTTTGAAAATTGATGCTGCAGTAATGTAGACATGTTGGAAATGTCTAAACACAAAGTTTGAAAATGGTTAATTTTTCTAAATTTTCATCAAATTTCCAGTATTGTAATAAATAATCTAGCACAAAATGTATCAACCTAAATTTACAAATGGCATAAAGTATAACATGTCACGAAAAATAGAGACCAGTCTCCGAATCAGTAAAATATGTTGCAGTATTCCATAAAGTGACATGTGTCAGATTTGTAAATTTAGGCTTGGGTTATTGGAGCTAAGAACTAAAGAGCGACAAAGTTTAGGTGACAATGCCGGCATGGCGAATTAAAACACGTGATTAAATCATACAGAAAAGCTAAACATGTTGAGAATGGAATGATCAGAAGTGGGAATAATTGCCTTTATCAGACTGGGAAGACTTTTGCGTGACACTCTTATTTAGAGCGGCACAGTTAGCCATAAAAAAGAAAATTTGCAGTATTTAATGATTTTCCCATGGCGGATGATCAATACAATACAGCTACTGTTTCAGCTACTACACAGGTCAGACCAATAATGTAATGCTATATTAACTAACTAAAGGGAAGCTATTATCAGAAAATTACATTTTATTTACCGTAAATCATGTTTTTGTGTTAATTATATATTTTTTTATATTTTTGACTATTTTTTTTCTTTTCCTTATCACAATCTATATTGATTGAAAATAACAAATAGACATCTTGTAATGTTCACACCGGCCACTGTGGCTTTTTTAGACTCTAACTTCCTATTGTTTCAGCAAACAATACATGTACATTAGCTCTATTGTTTCAGGAAACAATACATGTACATTAGCGCTATTGTTTCAGGAAACAATGCATGTACTATACATTAGCCCTATTGTTTCAGGAAACAATACATTTACATTAGCCCTACTGTTTCAGGAAACAATACATGTACATTAAAAAATAGACCAAGTTCAGCTCACCCCTTCAGGCCTGCTCCTTGGATCTCCTGCCGCTCAGACACACAGGTACAGTCACCTGTTGCAATCATTCTATGAATACATGTACATTAGCCACAATGGTAAGACTATAGGCTACTTTACACGCAGCGACATCACTAGCGATGTCGCTGCCAATCGCACCCGTCCCCGTTGGTTGTGCGTCATAGGCAAATCGCTGCCTGTGGTGCACAATATCGTTAGTCCCCATCACACATACTTACCTGCTTAGCGACGTCGCTGTGACAGGCGAACGGCCTCCTTTCTAAGGGGGTGGTTCGTGCGCCGTCACAGCGCCGTCATACGGCAGCCGTCCAATAGAAGCGGAGGGGCGGAGAGCAGCCAAAAGAAAGACACGCCTACCTCGTTGCCGGAGGACGCAGGTACGGTGATGTTCCTCGTTCCTGGGTTGTCACACGTAGCGATGTGTGCTGCCTCAGGAACGACGAATAACCTGTGTCCTGCACCAGCAACGATATTTGGGATTAGAACGACGTGTCAACGATCAACGATTATGTGAGTAATTTTGATCGTTAGTGGTCGTTTGTACTTTTCACACGCAACAACATCACTAACGAGGCCGGATGTGCGTCACGAATTCCGTGACCCCCAACGACATCTCATTAGCGATGTCGTTGCATGTAAAGCGCCCTTATGACCTATCTTTGGATTCAAGTGTCTAATGAGTGTGCACAAAAGTCATTGTGAAGGGAAGGGGAGCAGGGAAGCTATAATATCGTCTTTTGTGATTGATGTACCCTACGTTATCAGCTGTGTATAGACGTGTTACCTGGCTCGGTAACTCTGTCTGTAGTCATAAGTTGAATATAACAAATGGCACTTCCTTGAAATGGTGAATATTATGTAGATGGAAAGGGGTGCACTTAGTAGGTTCCAAAGCCAAGAAACTAAGTATAGACACAAGGCACTCCCAAAATTCTTGATGCTGTGATTTTATTTAACAGTGGATGTGCATAAATAACGTTTTCGGTCACAGAAGACCTTCTTCAGTTGCACATGGGGAGACTGGATGGTGCTCGTGACACAGCGCGGTATCCATGCAGCGGTGGATACCGCGCTGTGTCACGAGCACCATCCAGTCTCCCCATGTGCAACTGAAGAAGGTCTTCTGTGACCGAAAACGTTCTTTATGCACATCCAATGTTAAATAAAATCACAGCATCAAGAATTTTGGGAGTGCCTTGTGTCTATACTACATGTAGTCATAAGTTGTCCACTGAAAACGCTTCCTGAGAGGACTAGAAGTAGGAGTCTAAACTATCCCCCAGCAGCCAGTGTGAATTTTGCAAATTTGTTAATTTAGAAATTTTTTTTATTATGCATGAAATAAAATATTGTCAAAAAATTTTTTTTTTAAATACATGTAACACAAAAACCTCATTTAAACAATAGTTATTGGATGAAATTAGTAAAGACACTTTAATTTTAAGAGTAGGAATATATTGTGCAAATTTTAAAATGCATGGTGCCCACTATTTTTTTTAATTTGAAAAGCTACTTTTTGTCTATATTGTGCTGTCATATATAAGGTATTGATAATAGGTGAATAATTTGTACAGTTGAAGAGACTATGTTTATATGTAGCTGATTATAAGGAAACTTTGAAAATGTCTCGAAAATAAAACGAGCAGATTTTGCATTTAGTCCCAGTCAGGAGACCTCCATACAAATTAGATAATTAGCCTAATGTCACATAGTTTTTTTACTAACTTCACCGACCGCCATGGTGGCAGTGGGTTCTGTTCAGACTACAGATTACAGTGAGAGATAATTCCACTGCCACACGGATGTTTTTACAAACATCACCGACTGTCATTGTGGAGCCGGGATCTGTTCTGACTACAGATTGTGACTCTCTGCCTGATAACTTCTCTGAGATCCTAAACCAGTGCAATCTGCCTTGGGCATTGACCAATAGATTGGTAGTACATAGGCAGGCTGGCAAGAGTTAATCTTTGCTGGTCTGCTTGTGAGTCATCTTTGATCATATGTTGTGGTGGAGCCAATCACATCTGTTCTCCTCCTATATATCCTGGCTGGACACTTCCATTAGTGCCAGCTATAGTTTATCTTAGCTGGTCTGGTGAGGTGTTGTGATTCAGAGTAACTGGGGGTTGTAGTACTTGTGTGTGGTTGTAGAGTTAATTAAGGTACCGTCACACATAACGAGATCGCTAGCGAGATCGCTGCTAAGTCACCGTTTGGTGACACAGTAACGATCCCATTAGCGATCTCGTTATGTGTGACACCTACCAGCGATCAGGCCCCTGCTGTGAGATCTCTAGTCGTTGCAGAATGGTCCAGGCCATTTTCTTCAAAGGCGATGTCCTGCTGGGCAGGACACATCGCTGTGTTTGACACTGTGTGACAGGGTCACAGTGACTGCTGAGATCGTTATACAGGTCGCTACTGCGACCTGTATTGTTCCTGCATCGCTGGTAAGATCTGACTGTGTGACATCTCACCTGCGACCTCCCAGCGACTTACCTGCGATCCCTATCAGGTCGCATCGTTTTCGGGATCACTGGTAAGTCGTTGTGTGTGACTGGGCCTTTAACCCTTGTTGTTTTTTGTCCCTATCTTAATAATCTGGCTTTTCTCCTGAGTCTCTCATTGTTGATTCTTCTGTGTTTGCAGTGTGTCAGAGTTTTGGCTTTCCCCTGTCTGTCTTTGGCCCCCTTCACACGTCCGTGAAACACGTGCGTGTTTGTTCCGTTTCCGTATATACCGGAGACACAGACAAACATGCACCAATGTTAATCTATGATTGTGGTCACACGTGCGTTATTTCATTATGTCCGTGTGTGCGTGTCCGTGATCCGTATGTGTTTGCGTTTTGCACGGATGCATGTCCGTTATCTGCACGGAGCACGCACACGTGGACACAATGAAAGTCTATGGGTATGTGCACACACGTTAGTAAACACGTATGCATCTACCTATAGTCCGTGTCCGTTTGGTGTTTTTATTTCTAGTGATGTCGGCCATTCTTTCTATTTCTGTGTATGTCGGTCAATCTCCCTGAGTCCGTCGGTCGGTCTCTCTGTCTCTGTTGGTCTCTCTGTCTGTCTGTCCCTCTCTCACAGTCTGTCGGTCAGTTTTCCCCCCTCTCTCATACTTACCGTTCCCCGATCACCGGCGCGGCGCTGCACGGCATTCACACTGCTGCGGCGGCTTTTACTATTTTGAAAAAGCCGGCCGCTCATTAAACAATCTCGTATTCCCTGCTTTCCCCGCCCACAGGCGCCTATGATTGGTTGCAGTGAGACACGCCCCCACGCTGAGTGACAGCTGTTTCACTGCACCCAATCACAGCAGCCGGTGGGCGGGTCTATACTGTGCAGTAAAATAAATAAATAAATAATTTAAAAAAACGGCGTGCGGTCCCCCCCCAATTTCAATACCAGCCAGATAAAGCCATACGGCTGAAGGCTGGTATTCTCAGGATGGGGAGCTCCACGTTATGGGGAGCCCCCCGGCCTAACAATGTCAGCCAGCAGCCGCCCAGAATTGCCGCATACATTAGATGCGACAGTTCTGGGACTGTACCTGGCTCTTCCCGATTTGCCCTGGTGCTTTGGCAAATCGGGGTAATAAGGAGTTAATGGCAGCCCATAGCTGCCACTAAATCCTAGATTAATCATGTCAGGCGTCTCCCCGAGATTCCTTTCATGATTAATCTGTAAATTACAGTAAATAAACACACACACCCGAAAAAATCCTTTATTAGAAATAAAAAACACAAACATATACCCTGGTTCAACAATTTAATCAGCCCGAAAAAGCCCTCCATGTCCGGCGGAATCCAGGATGGTCCAGCGTCGCATCCAGCTCTGCTGCATGGAAGTGACAGGAGCTGCAGCACACACCGCCGCTCCTGTCAGCTCCACGCAGCAAATGAAGAGTGCCGCGCGATCAGCTGAGCTGTCACTGAGGTTACCCGCTGTCACTGGATCCAGTGTTGACAGCGGGTAACCTCAGTGACAGCTCGGCTGATCGCGCGGCACTCTTCATTTGCCGCGTGGAGCTGACAGGAGCGGCTGTGTGTGCTGCAGCTCCGGTCACCTCCATGCAGCAGAGCTGGATGCGACGCTGGACCATCCTGGATTCCGCCGGACATGGAGGGCTTTTTCGGGCTGATTAAATTGTTGAACCAGGGTATATGTTTGTGTTTTTTATTTCTAATAAAGGATTTTTTCGGGTGTGTGTGTTTATTTACTGTAATTTACAGATTAATCATGAAAGGAATCTCGGGGAGACGCCTGACATGATTAATCTAGGATTTAGTATCAGCTATGGGCTGCCATTAACTCCTTATTACCCCGATTTGCCAAAGCACCAGGGCAAATCGGGAAGAGCCGGGTACAGTCCCAGAACTGTCGCATCTAATGTATGCGGAAATTCTGGGTGGCTGCTGACTGATATTGTTAGGGTGGGGGGCTCCCCATAACGTGCAGCTCCCCATTCTGAGAATACCAGCCTTCAGCCGTATGGCTTTATCTGGCTGGTATTGAAATTGGGGGGGGACCGCATGCCGTTTTTTTAAATTATTTATTTATTTTACTGCACAGTATAGACACGCCCACCGGCTGCTGTGATTGGGTACAGTGAGACAGCTGTCACTCAGCGTGGGGGCGTGTCTCACTGCAACCAATCATAGGCGCCGGTGGGCGGGGAAAGCAGGGAATACGAGATTGTTTAATGAGCGGCCGGCTTTTTCAAAATAGTAAAAGCCGCCGCAGCAGTGTGAATGCCGTGCAGCGCCGCGCCGGTGATCGGGGATCGGTGAGTATGAGAGAGGGGGGAAACTTCAGTAACTCGGGGGATTAGCGGTCACCGGTGAATCCTTCACAGGTGACCGCTAATCAGTACTCGACACAGACAGAGCCGCGGTATGAGGATGAAGTCGGGTGAAGTTCACCCGAGTTCATTCTCATCGCGCAACTCTGTCGGCTGTCAGCCGACATTTATAAACGACATTGTGCATCACACACACGGACATTCCACACGGACATTCCACGTACACATACACGTTAATTCCACACGCACACACGGACGTTCTACACACAAACATGGCTAGCATACGCAATTCACACAGATGCCACATGGACCATAAAAACGGACACAAAATCGGGATACGGACCCGAAAAACGGCCCGTAACACACGTGCGTGTTTTTCACGGAAGTGTGAAGGGGGCCTTTATCTGTGTTTCCATCTCTCCTGACCCTTCCTTGTATGGTAAGAGGGGGGAATAAGATCAGTTCTGGTCAGTAGCTTACCCAGGCATGGGACTCAGTCATCACCACCATTAGGGGTAGCCCGGAGGTTAGGAATAGCCTAGTGTGAGGGACAGCATAGGAGCCCATGTCCCATGCTTTCCTACAGTCACATTGTGACACCTAAATTTTGGGTCACAATTAATCTAATGTACAGGTGGCAACAATCATATTATTATTATGGCGCCACTTCAATGTAGGTCAGGGAGCGCCACATTTTGCTCAGCAATAACATTTGATCACTAGTGGAGGGGACTCCACTGCTAGAATCCCCAGCGATCAGATCATTTTTGGAAAAACTGACTACGCAACATGGTTTGCTCATGATGTCCTCCTTCCCTTTAATTCTTCGAAACAAGAAGCTCTTATCTTTTTAACTTCCTATCACACAATTTTCCCAGGTTTTTGAGAGATTTATGTAAGAACTCAATGAAAAGCCAGAGGCTCTTGTCATGTAAGGGCCATGAGAAGAACAAGTACAGAAGGATCCTGCGCAGTGTAAAGAAATAGCTCCGAGCCTTGTAATTCTAAACAGCAGATTAAAATGTGAAAACGCTTTGATTTTTATCCGCACGCAATCCTGCTGATTTCTCGATATATAAATGGAGATTGGTGCTATTTTTCTGCTTGTTGTAGAAGTAGCCTTGTAGTCATTGTCACATACTCCCCATAACAGAGGTAGTTTTATATAAAGGGTCATGGGTGACACAGATGTAGTCAATATCATTTTCTGCAGAGACTGCATGTGAGAGGGGTTCTGATTGGCAGCTCACACGCAGTACCAGACATATTGGTATGGTAACTATGCCCCGCTCCCCCCCATAGAACCTCTATGGAACTCAAAAATGGGGCCAAAAGAAGAGGCTGTCATGGTGGTGAAGAATTCTTATACATATTACTCTCTCCTTTCATTTCTATGGGAACTCCGACCATCTCTTAACTGATCCCTTCCTCAAAATACGGCCCATTTCTCAAGTCCAGGACTAAGGACCCTCACCTGTATAGGTATCAGACTAGGAAGACACTTGTGTTCCCGTTGCATCCACTCATGGTCCAAAAGTTGGTGGAGAAGATAAGACACCCAAACGAGTACGAATCTGTAGGGCCTTGATATGATTGCGCATGGGATAAAATCTAATGGCTTGATAAGTCAGTAAGTGGTAGACAGAAATTTATTGTGGACAGATTAACCTCTTAGCGGCCAAGCTAATTTGGACCGTAATAACCAAGCCACATTTTTTTAAATCTGATCAGTGTCGAATTAGAGATGAGCGGGCCCATGGAAGTTTAGTTCGCCGGGTTCAGCTGAACTTGAGATAAAATTCATTTTGAGATCCAGACTTAAGCTGAAATAGATCTCGGAGCACAGATCCCATTGGAAGCCACTGATTGGGCAGTTTGGCTCTCCACCCACATACAGCCATAAGCAGATCACTTCCGGGGGCAGAAGGGAGGGCAGTGGGTTTTTTTTTTGGACACAGCATCCGAAAACATTGTTTTTCCCCCTAGTGAGAGCCATGCAAACACTGCAAGCAGCTCGCACTGCACCAAGTCCAGAGTGTACCCGAGCACAGCAGTGCTCGATTGAGTGGTCAGCATACGTACAGCACCAGAATTCAGACTCTGATTGGTACGAACCCTGAACTTTACACTTTGGATTGGCTCATCTCCATTCCTAATATCTCTGGAATGCTTTAACGAATCTCAGGGATTCTGGAACAGTTTTTTCGTGACACATTGTACTTTGTGTTAGTAGTAAATGTAAGTACATTTTTTTTGCATTTTTTTATGAAAAAAATAACGTGGGATTCGGCACTATGTTTGATAACCAACATGGGTAAAGCAGCTGCAATGCCCAGCAGTCTGCTTTACCGTGGCTAGATATCAAACATAGAGGGGATCCCATAAATTAAAAAAAACTTTATACTTGCTGGGTTAGTAATGGGGGTGTGTGGTAACCTCTGGGCTTGATGTCAGCTGTCAATTCACAGCTGCTATCAACCCCAAAAGTATTACCCTGATTGCCACACCAGGGTAATTGGGAAGACGCCGGAGAAAACGCCGGAATTGGAGCATCTAATGTATGCCCCACTTCTGGGGCAGCTGCAGGTTGCTATTTTTATGCTGGGAAGGGCCAAATAACCATGGGCCTTGCTAGCCTGAGAATACCAGACCCCAGCTGTCTGCTTTACCTTGGTTGGTTAGCAAAAATAGGGAAGAGCCCACGCCATATTTTAAATGATTAATTTTAATTATAAAAAGAAAACCCACACAAAAAAAACAGCATAGGATCCCCTCTATTTTTCATACCCAGCCAAGGTAGAGCTGACAGTTGAGGGTTGCAGCCCGCAGCTGCTGGTTATCAAAATTAGGCGGGACCACACAATATTTTTTTATTTTTTTTAATTTCCTATCTACATTTGTTTGCAGAGCAATTGCCTCATTTTGCTTCCTTTTACAGCCCTCTAGCTGTTACTACAACCATTTTACAGCACCAAAATTTGGGTTCCTAGTGACTTATATGGGATTCGGCATCCAGGGTAACGTTCGGATTAAGTCTGTATCCCGAACTGAATTTTTAATTAAAGTTCTACGGATCCGCTCATTACTAACTAACACTACAAAGCCAAGCCAGCATCCTCGCATGCTCCTGCGAGGACACCGGCGTTCTTACCTGTTTGGGCGTACTGCTGCGGGGGTCCAGTCTCTGTTTCATGCTGTGGCCTCCCGGAGCGTCTGTGCATCATACAGAGATCCAGTCTCTGTCCATAGGGTGCTCCTGTGTCCATGCCCCTTTTCTTAAAGGACCAGCACCATTTTACCCTGAAGTGCTTCCCAGGTCAGCAGGGAGGCTGTAGGTATTTAAGGCACCCTAGCACTACGCTAGGTGCCTGGGCAATGAGTTTAGTCATTGCTAGATATCAGGTCCCCTAGCCCTGTGCTGCTGTTGCTGTTCTGCTTTGCTAGACATATTGCTTATACTTGTCTGTATTGCAGAGTGCCGCTTCCACTACCTGCTGCTGCAAGCAACCACATCAGCTGCCTACCATGATACCCATTGCCACGAAGTATCGTCACCGGCTGCTGTTATCCATCCGTCCATCCATCTATCCCAGACAGAACCTCTACACCAGCTGCTACCGCCACTCTATATCAAAGACTGTCGCTCCTATACCCCTGGGGCCAGCCAACACATCACCAGTCTTCCCGAGTGACACTCGGATTCTACCTGCAGCATAACACCTCTATCATCAGGAGCTCTGGTGAAAACCAGGTTTGGGTCCGTAGTCAAGCCCCTCTTGGTTTTTTATATGTTGCGGCCCAGCGGGTCCACTGAAATCCCTGCTCGTCCAGCGAGCCTAAGAGGTACTATGAGGTACTGTTTTATATTTTGGCCAGATTACACAAGCTCACAAGGCCATGTCATGAGTCCTCATTGTCTGGAGAGGAATTAATTGAAAGGGCATCAAATCCAAAAAAACAACACATAAAACAGCAGCCATACTTACCAGTACCTGGCCACAATACTAGTATTGTAATGCTCGCCGGGCGATCATGGGATTAGTGGTACCGAAGGTACCGATCACTGGCCTGGAGGAGCAAATTAACAAGGCTACCAAGTCTTCACTAAAGCCACAAGAGGTGGCGATAGACACACATGCTGGTAGGTAGCCGACAGAGGAAACCGCAGGGGATCAACGGTACCTTGGCAGTTGGCGCCATGGACACAAACAGTCATGTGGCCAGCATGGATAGTTGCAGCAGGGGACCTGTCATGCACTGAAACACAGACAGAAATCAGCGCACAGCACAGTAACAGCAGCACAAAGGGATCGAAGAACTAGCAACGTACAGCACTCATTGCCCAGGTACCTCCTTTAATGGGAAGGTGCCATAAATACCTGATGCCTCTCAGCCATGCTTCCGGGACAGGGTGTACTGGCCCTTGAAGAAAAGGGTTGTGTCCGCTTGCGCACTCTGCGGGCATTCCTGGAGGTCTGTGTGGCTTGTGCAGAACCTGGGTGACAGAACCGGGGACGGAGCAGTCACCTCTGGGTGGCCGGGAAGGTGAGAGTTCTGGCATACCCGTTTGGGGTACGCTGGTATGGGCGTTACAAGTACACTGCAGACCCCAATGATAAAAAGCAGAAGTATAATAATAAGGATCAGTAGCCTTGAGCGCAGCTTTTAAAAAACTGGATAACATGTCTCCAAGTTCTCCTAGGCAATCTACCCCATATTATAAGCTACTTTATGGGAGTGCAAACACATTATGTTTAGGTAATGTCTCAGAGAAAAACACATTTTTCCATATATAAATGGTGGTATGGCTGTGCACGTGCTTGTCCCACATAAATATGAAAGCTTTTACATATAGAGGTCCGATGTACCAGTCATGAGAAATCTAGTGTAAAAATCATATGCAAATGAAGCAAGAAATACACTGGGGGTGTGTCAAATGACTTGGAAGACAAATTCTAATTGCAGTGACACGCCCCAGTACACATCCAGCTTAATTTGCATATGAATTATACATTAGATTTATCATGAGTGGCACATCGAATCTCTACAGAAAAAGTATCATTTTTACTGGGGGACAAGCGCCTGCACAGCCATACAATACCTCCATATGAAAAAAACATGCTGACGGGTTCCCTTTAAAGAAATGTGCAAAGTAAAGTGATTGTTAATAACTACTCATGACAGCGGGAGAGGAAGGTGGATAAATCAGCAAAACTTTACATGTCAGAGCAAGAGAAGCGTGTAATGATGAATTCCTGGATGTTTTTTCATGACGAAGATAAATTTGCTTTCTACACTAATATGTTGTGGACGCCCCCTAGTGTTCTCACAAAGTACTGCTATTACAATTAGAAAAAATATATTGCCTTTAATGCAATGGACTTTCCAATTGTTCCCAATATACCCTTCATGCTGGGAGTTGTAGTTTTACAACATTAGGTGCAACTTCTGGGAGCTCTTGGTCTGCTACAAAGGGTGCTTCAATGAGGGAATGTGTAATATATCAATGTTAGAAATGAGCATGCACTTCCATACTCATTACTCGTAACTAGTGATGAGCGAGTGACTCGCCCACCCCAGGGCTGTGGGACACCCGGTGCCGGGCCGGACTAGTCCGGGGGGTAGTCAGTGATGGCGGGGCCCGACTCCGTGACCCTGGCGGGGTCAACTAATATGACTGCTGTGTTGGGGGTGATTATTAAAGTTTGTATTCGTGACGCCACCTGTGGTTTGCGGCTATTAAGCCGCCGCTGCTGTATGGGGCCTCCGGGGCTGGTGGAATGGCAGCTTGGATGGTCCTGCTCCCCACAGGTGGAGCGGTGCCCCGGGGCAACCGTTGGTGCCTATTAAAGTCTATGAGGGTGTTGTAGATGGTGCAGTGCAGGCGAAATAATGGAGGCAACACCAGGGGGTGCAGTTTCAAGGTTTTACTCACTGGTTCATGAATGTCGCGAACTGGTCGCCCACTGGTGCGCTGGGATCCCCTGTAAGGGACCTCCGCCGATCCCTGGTAATTTGGGGAGTAAAAGCCGGTGCACCCTTCTGTTGTGTCTCTTTCCTCGGCTGTCTTCAAAGCCTTGACTTTTCCGGATAAACCTGTCTTGGCCTCCACTATAGGTTCTGGACAAGAAGGCTTGCCTGGATGGTACTGTGCCCTCTTCCCAGGGGTTCTACAGTGGGATGTGGCCCGGGGCGCTTGCAACCACACTGGGCCTCGGTGTTCACTTTTGGAAAATAACTTCTCTTCCTCCAGTTTCTAGGGACCGTTCCCTGTATGCAGCCTGATCCCTCCACCTGATTACTTAGTGGAACAAGCCACATGCTTGAAAGCCTTGCAGTGGCCCTGGAATCCTTTCTGTAGTTCGCTGCTGTGGTGTCACCTGGGCCTAGCTGGGCCCCAGGGTCTCCACCAGGAAGCTTCATTTTCTCTTGCTGTTCTGAGGTTTCAACCTCTCTCTCACTGTTTCACTCCTCACTCCTCTCCTCTCTCAGAGTATCTGCCCGACTTCAACTTGACCTTCCTGTCTCTGCTCTACCTTCTGCTGGCTCCTCCCACCTTCCCAGTTGCTAGACCCCACCCTATAGGAGAAGGGATGGGTCTTACGGCCCCCCCCAGCATGCAGCATGGGGGGTAGCTGCCACTATCCCTGGTCCCTGTGTGTGCCTAACAATGGGTGTAGTGTGAATTTGCCTATGGACCGGCGTTTACTCCTTTCCTTACCCAGGATGGGACATCACACCTCTGGCTGAGGTGCAATGTCTCTGTGGCGACGGAAGCTTCAGGGGCACCACACTCCCCCACAGCGAATCCCAGCACATCCGCGGGCTGAAACAAGAAGACAGTGAATAAACTGCAAAGTTTTTATATATGCA
This sequence comes from Anomaloglossus baeobatrachus, assembly GCF_048569485.1. Classification (NCBI taxonomy): domain Eukaryota; kingdom Metazoa; phylum Chordata; class Amphibia; order Anura; family Aromobatidae; genus Anomaloglossus; species Anomaloglossus baeobatrachus. The sequence goes on along the minus strand of NC_134364.1, from coordinate 58,841,397 downwards.
TATAACATTTTTAAAACATTACATCCCTTTATGGGAGGCGCATTGCTTGAACGTTGCGAACATTAAAATAATAAAACTTTAGAGTGTTTGGTATTCCCACCAGAATTCTGGTAGGGGGCACAACTGGTGCAACATATATACAGGGGAATATTGACCACACATAGTTCAGTGGCCGAATTGTCTTTGTAACTTGTAACTTAGGGGGCAAAAAGGAAAGAACCAGCCACTAAGTCCAGCGGCCTGGTTAAACATTACACACACATTAACATTTTTCAACTGTGGACCACTTTCCAGTCCAGTGGCCCGGCAACATATCAACAAGGGGGTGACATCTTCGCAAAGAACATAAGGGCAGGAATGCAGGGATGGGTGACGTTTTAAAAAAGAACAATGGGGTGGGGCAATTCAGGAAAGTCTTCAGGAAATGACAAGGGACAGACAGGGGCTATCTACAGTTCTGTATCTTCTTACTTTTTACATCTCAGTGCTGGAGTCCCGATGCGGCAGGGCCCTGGGCAGCATGTAGGCCATGGAGATCCTGGTCTGTGTCTCCTGTGTGTTAGTGGCAGGCCTGCTGCAAGGTGCTGTGGCCTGAGCTTGAGCGGGACCGCTTGCTGAAGTGGGGCTGCTGGCTGGACGGCGCCATTCTGGCTCCTCCAGGGCTGCTTCCTCTCTCAGTATATGCACACCTAGAGCGTACCAGCCCCGGTTCCCCATCAGCCGGGTATATTCAACCAGGTCGCCGGGCTGGACGTCGCGCCCTGGGTGGCCTCTGGTTAGGTGCTCCTCGATGTCTTGGCGGGAGACAAATACATCTTTGCCTAGGCCGGGCTCCCGGATGAAGCCCCAACCCTCCGCCAGTCGGAAGACAATCACTTGGCCCCTTCTTACTGGGCCCTGGGATCCTTTGCGGGCCTTCCGGATCCGTGCTTTGGAGGCCAGGTTGGACACTTCCACTGTCCTCCGCTTCTCCTCCCGGAGTTCCCGCTCCCGCTGGAATTGCTCCAATTGCCGAGTGCAGGCCAGATGGGCGGCTAGCGGGGTTGCGGCGGGGAGTATTGGTAGGGGCAGTCTCCCGTCTCGGACTGGTGCGGCTTCCCAGTTCACCCCTGACTAGGACATTCCAGGCAAGCCGGTGGGAGGGCTCGGCAGGGGGCCCACTAGGTGCTCGGGGCCCGCGCTGCTCGGGGAATCATCCTCGCTGCCGGGGTCTGCTGCGCTCTCTCCGGCCTCGGAGCTGTCGATGGGGACCTCCTGCAGGCCTGCAGGGGGGCTTGGCGATGGCACCTCGCAGTACCAGGGGCTTAGGCAGGTAGGGGCAACATGCGGCTTACCCGGGTTCAGTACTGCGGCCTGCTCTCGGTGGCCCACGACCTCGGGTGCCGCCCGGTCCTCCTTGGCACTTGCCCGCCTTCCTTCGTCTTCCACCCGCCGCTCCACCTCCTCTTGCAGGGAGCTCAACCTCCGGGTGAGGAGCTCCACTTCTTTCCGGTGGAAGGTCAGCTCTGGGTCCATTTCCTTGGTCCCTGGGGTGCTTCGCTGCGGCTTCTCTGCCATGCTGCTCACCTAGGGATTGCTTGCTGCAGAACTGCTCGAGTGCTCGACCACGCCACTCGGCTGCACCCTTTCCCCTGCTGGAGGCGGGACCGGGGGGCTGCAACAGCGCCTGGCGCCAGACTGGCACCCAGCCCACGGCCGGTATCACTCCACCGACGATCCAGTACATTCTTTAAGTCTGCTGGTCTGGCATCTAGAATCGCTTTGCCAGCCGGCCAGCTTCTCTATGCGCCATTTCTTTTTCCTCCGCTCTGCATAGCGGGCTCCACTTCGCGCTCTTCTTGCAAGACCAAGGGGGCGGGGCTTACTTTTGCGCCCTTCTCCAGGCACGCCCCTCTTCTTCCCGCGCTCAGCGTCTCAATGGCGGCAGTTTTTACAGTACAACAGTCCTTAAGCACAGTTTCTTCAGGCGCACAGTACCCGGTGGGTCCGGGCACGAAATCCTGTTCGTGATGCCAAGGTTGACTCGCCCACCCCAGGGCTTTGGGGACCTGGTGCTGGGCCGGACTAGTCCGGGGGTAGTCAGTGGTGGCGGGGCCCGACTCCGTGACCCTGGCGGGGTCAACTAATATGACTGCTGTGTTGGGGGTGATTATTAAAGTTTGTATTCGTTACGCCACCTGTAGTTTGCGGCTATTAAGCCGCCGCTGCTGTATGGGGCCTCCGGGGCTGGTGGAATGGCAGCTTGGATGGTCCTGCTCCCCACAGGTGGAGCGGTGCCCCGGGGCAACCATTGGTGCCTATTAAAGTCTATGAGGGTGTTGTAGATGGTGCAGTGCAGGCGAAATAATGGAGGCAACACCAGGGGGTGCAGTTTCAAGGTTTTACTCACTGGTTCATGAATGTCGCGAACTGGTCGCCCACTGGTGCGCTGGGATCCCCTGTAAGGGACCTCCGCCGATCCCAGGTAATTTGGGGAGTAAAAGCCGGTGCACCCTTCTGTTGTGTCTCTTCCCTCGGCTGTCTTCAAAGCCTTGACTTTTCCGGATAAACCTGTCTTGGCCTCCACTATAGGTTCTGGACAAGAAGGCTTGCCTGGATGGTACTGTGCCCTCTTCCCAGGGGTTCTACAGTGGGATGTGGCCCGAGGCGCTTGCAACCACACTGGGCCTCGGTGTTCACTTTTGAAAAATGACTTCTCTTCCTCCAGTTTCTTGGGACCGTTCCCTGTATGCAGCCTGATCCCTCCACCCGATGACTTAGTGGAAGAGGCCACAAGCTTGAAGTCCTTGCAGTGGCCCTTGAATCCTTTCTGTAGTTCGCTGCTGTGGTGTCACCTGGGCCTAGCTGGGCCCCAGGGTCTCCACCAGGAAGCTTCACTTTCTCTTGCTGTTCTGAGGTTTCAACCTCTCTCTCACTGTTTCACTCCTCACTCCTCTCCTCTCTCAGACTATCTGCCCAACTTCAACTTGACCTTCCTCTCTCTGCTCTACCTTCTTCTGGCTCCTCCTACCTTCCCAGTTGCTAGACCTCACCCTATGGGAGAAGGGATGGGTCTTACGGCCCCCCCAGCATGCAGCATGGGGGGTAGCTGCCACTATCCCTGGTCCCTGTGTGTGCCTAACAATGGGTGTAGTGTGAATTTGCCTATGGACCGGCGTTTACTCCTTTCCTTACCTAGGATGGGACATCACACCTCTGGCTGAGGTGCAATGTCTCTGTGGCGACGGAAGCCTCAGGGGCGCCACACGAGCACTATCATGCTCTGGTACCCGGCAGCAGGAATCGGGGACGGGACAGACACCGCAAAGCGGCATGGAGGGTGAGTGTACTGGGGTAGCAAAGCAGGCCAGTGCAGGGCACACCAGTAACAGCACTACATCTTGTCACACATTCATCCTTAAAGGCTGCTTTACACGCTGCGACATCGCTAGCGATTGCACTCGCCCCCGTCATGCGTGCATCACAGGCAAATCGCTGCCCGTGGCGAACAATATCGCTAGTACGCGTCACACGCACATACGTTCCTAACTACGTCGCTGTGGCCGGCGAACAAACTCTTTTTTAAGGGGGAGGTTCGTGCGGCATCACAGCAACGTCACACAGCGGGCCACCAATAGAAGCGGAGGGACGGAGAGCAGCCGCATTTACGCCACTCCCACCTCATTGCCGGAGGACGCAGTTACGGTGTTGTTTGTCGTTCCCGGGGTGTCACACGTAGCGATGTGTGCTGCCTCAGGAACGACGAACAACCTGCGTCCTAAATGAGCAGCGATATTTGGGAAAGGAACGACGTGTCAACAATTAATGATTTTTTATGTTTTTCGGATCGTTAGCGGTCGCTCGTAGGTGTCACACACAACGACGTCGCTAACGACGTCGGATGTGCCTCACGAATTCCGTGACCCCCAGCGATATCTCGTTAGCGATGTTGTTACGTGTAACGGGGCCTTAACTCTCAATACTGTCTCCTCATATAATCCCCTCTCCATATTGCTTCCACACCTATTTCTCCCTCCCAATTAATACTGTTTCCTCACACATTCCATATTCCCCATATTATCTCCTCAGAGATCCCTCTGCTCCACGTACTGTCAACTCACATATTCCACCCCTCAGTCACCATACTGTCTCCTCACACATTTCCCTCACTCCCCATACTGTCTCCTCATACATTCCCCCTGCTCCCCATATTGTCACCTCACACAATCTCCAGCTCATCCTACTATTTTGTCACAGATTTCTTCTCATTCTCCATACTGTCTCCTCATACATCCCATACTGTATCCGCACCCATTCCCTTCCCCCTTCACTCTTCCTACTGTTTCTGCACACATCCACTTCCTCGGATCTTCATACTATAACCAATGCAATTCCCCCTCCCAAAATTGTTTCCAATATCGGTGTGGTTAGGGTGTGGTTACAGCCGCTCACTATGTACAGAGCGGTCACTCAAAACGTGCAGCCCGCGCCTGTATGACTGAAAGCTGCAGGTTGCTGGGAGGAATACAGATCATTTCATCCCGGTAGCTGGGCTTTTAGTGTGATGACCAGTTTAAAGCTGTTGTCTCCGCACCACTACATTATTTGCTCCCGGCACGGACGCCAGCATGCTCACCACCGCAGTTGACCATCTTTGTCTTCCCAACTCTCCTCTTCTACTCTGTCTGGGATGCTCTCTCGGCCTGGGGGGTCTCCTGGCATCAGGTAAGAAGCATGAGCGCACATTCCCTGCCTCTTAAAGGAACAGCAAGCGCGCCCTAACGTGTCCCCAGCCTATGGCTGGGAGTGTCTGAGTATTTAAGGCACCTTCCTCTGTAGGGAGGTGCCTAAGCAATTAGGTTCCTACTTTGTCTAGTTCTCACTAGCACAACAGTCTCCTGCTTGATATTCTGACTCCAATCTGCAAGCTTCCAGTACAGACTCCTGCTAGTTACTCTGACTATATCCTGCCAGCCTTCAGTACTAATTGCTTCCTCACTGTTACGACTTCGCCCTGCCTGCCCTCCCATACCTGCACCCCTGACCTTCCGGGCAGCTGTGGTAGTACTGTGACTTGCCCTGGGGTGGTATCTGGTGTTTACCGGCAGCCTAGGCCATCCTCACCATCAGAGGCTCTGAAGAAGACTCAGTAGACACTAAGGGGTACTTTACACGCTGCAACATCCCTAGTATTTGCTGGCGATGTCGAGCCCGATAGCACCTGCCCCCGTCATACGGCTGATATTTGGTGATCGCTGCCGTAGCGAACATTATCGCTACGGCAGCGTCACACGCACATACTTGCTCTGCGACATCGCTGTGACCGGCGAACCACCTCCTTTCTAAGGGGGCGGTTCGTTCAGCGTCACAGCGACGTCACAGCAGCGTCACTGAATCGCTGCCCAATACAAAAGGAGGGGCGGAGATGAGCGGCCGGAACATGCCGCCCACCTCCTTCCTTCCTCCTTTCCCGGTGGACTGAGGTAAGGTGATGGTTGTCGCTCCTGCGGTGTCACACACAGCGATGTGTGGTGCCGCAGAAGCGACGAACCACATCGCTACTGAGCAGAAAACGATATTTTGTTTTAGGACGACGTCTCCATGACCACCGATTTTTCCCTCTTTTGTGATAGTTTACGGTCGCTCAGAGGAGTCACACGCTGCGATCTCGCTAACGAGGCCGGATGTGCGTCACAACCACCGTGACCTCGACGATATCTCCTTAGCAATATCGCAGCATGTAAAGCACCCTTTAGTCATGATCCTTCATGGTAAGACCGGTCTTGGTGCAGTGGGTCCAAATCCGTCAGCGTGACATCCAGACAGCTTTAGAATACTTTTAACCTGCAGAATAACCTCCTACCTGCAGGTTAATAGCTTTTTTTGACATGACAGGTTCCTTTTAAACTTGGAACTAGACTGTGTATATATACCCAAAATGAGATGACGCCAGTATACTGCAAGACTATGTTGGGAGAGGGTCTACTAGCTGCAGAATATGGAGGTGATTGTAATAAATGACAACTATTGCAACTCCTGGAGAAAGTAACACTATTTTAATAATAGTAGTAATAAATTCTAATATTCAAATGTGTTTTTCAGTGATGATTGTGTTTTGTGGCTTCAGGTTATGATCGTTGGCTAGGTCAGGCATGTGGCTTAACATTGTCAAAGCTGCTTATTATAAAATCTCATTACCCTAATGCTGTTTTTAAGGAATGTTGGAGGAAGGGAAGTCTCATTTTCCTACAGACAATACATGCATAAAGTGAGCTGATGTCCATGATTAATGGTCCGAGATCTGCGCATCTTCCAAGCTGAGCATGACAGCCTCATAGTAATACATGAAGCGGTCATCCTCAGGCCCAGAGAGCATTGTGATCCAAGAGCGGACTGATGTTCACGGACATCTGAAAGAGCCATTACTGATAGAAAACCTGTCAATTTTCATAAATATGTATTTTTTTTTTTAACCTGATGAAATATGGCCTCTTCTTCCCTGTATGTAAATCAAGGAGAAAAGGATGTCATCTGGGTGAGGTTATAGAAAATAGTCTAGATTTATATACAGGGAAGAGGAGGCCATATCTCAGAAACGGAGAGAAAAATAATCGCCGGATTCAGGAGAACAGCGGCATTTACACCAGGTAAAAACAACAATAACAATATATTTTTGGCAAATGACAGGTCTTTAAAAGAACTATGTCAGCACACAATGACTGTTCAAACCAAGTATATGCTCAGTGCATCATAGCCAAACATTTAAGTGAGTGCACCTTCCCACCTGCTTGTTTTCCAGTTATCTCCACTTTTCTATGGCTCTATGAAGCCAGACCTGTTCAATCCGTCATTCTATGCTGACAGATCCCTTTAGAGGGGCTGCATGGAGTTTGGTGCATTATTTTCCCTATAGGAAACTGAACTGGGGAGACTGAAAAAACCCCACTTGCATTGTTATATAAAAACTCAGGTTTTCTGCACTAAAAAATGCAACAAAAAAATTACAGTGTTTACGTACTTGGGATTGTGGCCTATAATCTAATGCACTTTTCACACTTTCAGTCCTCATTCATGTTAGCGTTTAAACATGTAGATGAAAAAATGGTACAAGAGTCATCAGTGTATAATCCATGTGTCCGTTTTTACCATCAGTGTACGGTCCGTGTGTGTGTTTTTACCATCAGTGTACAATCCGTGTGTCTGTTTTTACCATTAGTGTACGGTCAGTGTTTGTTTTTACCATCTGTGTACGGTCTGTGTCTGTTTTTACCATCGGTGCACGGTCCGTGTCTGTTTTTACCATCGGTGTACGGTCCGTGTCTGTTTTTACCATCTGTGTACGGTCCGTGTCTGTTTTTACCATCTGTGTACGGTCCGTGTCTGTTTTTACCATCGGTGCACGGTCCGTGTCTGTTTTTACCATCTGTGTACGGTCCGTGTCTGTTTTTACCATCTGTGTACGGTCCGTGTCTGTTTTAACATCGGTGTACGGTCTGTGTCTGTTTTTACCATCGGTGTACGGTCCGTGTCTGTTTTTACCATCGGTGTACGGTCCGTGTATCAATTTTTACCATCAGTGTACGGTCAGTGTCTGTTTTTACCATCAGTGTACGGTCAGTGTCTGTTTTTACCATCAGTGTACGGTCCGTGTCCGTTTTTACCATCAGTGTACGGTCAGTGTCTGTTTTTACCATCGGTGTACAGTCTATGTCTGTTTTTACCATCAGTGTATGGTCCGTGTCTGTTTTTACCATCGGTGTACAGTCTGTGTCTGTTTTTACCATCAGTGTACGGTCAGTGTTTGTTTTTACCATCGGTGTATGGTCCATGTGTCCGTTTTTACCATCAGTGTACGGTCCGTGTGTCAATTTTTACCATCAGTGTATGGTCCGTGTCCGTTTTTACCATCAGTGTATGCTCCGTGTTTCTGTTTTTACCAACAGTGTACGGTCCGTGTCCATTTTTACCATCAGTGTACGCTCTGTGTGTCCATTTTTACCATCAGTGTACGGTCAGTGTTTGTTTTTACCATCGGTGTATGGTCCATGTGTCCGTTTTTACCATCAGTGTATGGTCAGTGTTTCTGTTTTTACCAACAGTGTATGGACTGTGTGTCCATTTTTACCATTGGTGTACGTTCCGTGTCTGTTTTTACCATCGGTGTACGGTCAGTGTTTGTTTTTACCATCGGTGTACGGTTTGTGTCCGTTTTGTTCGTGTCCGTTTTTACCATCGGTGTACGGTCTGTGTCTGTTTTTACCATCGGTGTACGGTCCGTGTATGTTTTTACCGTCGGTGTACGGTCCGTGTTTATTTTTACCACCTTTGTACGGTCTGAGTCTGTTTTTACCATCTTTGTACGGTTCGTGTCCGTTTTTACCATCGGTGTACGGTCCGTGTCCGTTTTTACCATCGGTGTACGGTCCGTGTCCATTTTTACCATTGGTGTACGGTCCGTGTCCGTTTTTACCATCGGTGTACGGTCTGTGTCCGTTTTTACCATCGGTGTACAGTCTATGTCTGTTTTTACCATCAGTGTATGGTCCGTGTCTGTTTTTACCATCGGTGTACAGTCTGTGTCTGTTTTTACCATCAGTGTACGGTCAGTGTTTGTTTTTACCATCGGTGTATGGTCCATGTGTCCGTTTTTACCATCAGTGTACGGTCCGTGTCTGTTTTTACCATTGGTGTACAGTCCGTGTCTGTTTTTACCATCAGTATATGGTCCATGTGTCCGTTTTTACCATCGGTGTACAGTCTGTGTCTGTTTTTACCATCAGTGTACGGTCCGTGTCTGTTTTTACCATTGGTGTACAGTCCGTGTCTGTTTTTACCATCGGTGTACGGTCCGTGTCCGTTTTTACCATCGGTGTACGGTCCGTGTCCGTTTTTACCATCGGTGTACGGTCCGTGTCCGTTTTTACCATCGGTGTACAGTCCATGTCTGTTTTTACCATCGGTGTACGATCCGTGTCTATTTTTACCATCGGTGTACGATCCGTGTCTGTTTTTACCATCGGTGTACGATCTGTGTCTGTTTTTACCATCGGTGTACGGTCCGTGTTTGTTTTTACCATCGGTGTACGGTCCGTGTCTGTTTTTACCATCGGTGTACGGTCCGTGTCTGTTTTTACCATCGGTGTACGGTCCGTGTTTGTTTTTACCATCGGTGTACGGTCCATGTCTGTTTTTACCATCGGTGTACGGTCCGTGTTTGTTTTTACCATCGGTGTACGGTCCGTGTCTGTTTTTACCATCGGTGTACGGTCCGTGTCTGTTTTTACCATCGGTGTACGGTCCGTGTCTGTTTTTACCATCGGTGTACGATCCGTGTCTGTTTTTACCATCGGTGTACGATCCGTGTTTGTTTTTACCATCGGTGTACGGTCCGTGTTTGTTTTTACCATCGGTGTACGGTCCGTGTCTGTTTTTACCATCGGTGTACGGTCCGTGTCTGTTTTTACCATCGGTGTACGGTCCGTGTCTGTTTTTACCATCGGTGTACGGTCCTTGTCTGTTTTTACCATCGGTGTACAGTCCGTGTCTGTTTTTACCATCGGTGTACGGTCCGTGTCTGTTTTTACCATCACTGTACGGTTTATCGGTGTATATTTGATGTGTCTCTATGGCTGTAACTTTGGGTATGGAGACCTGTGCTCAGTCCGGGCATATAGATCCGTATACAGACTGTAAATTATGCTGTTGTGAACCTGACCTTATTGTTCTAGATTATTACAAGGAATGGAGGCTGCTCATATGATGAGAGGATGGAAAAGACGGATTTGTTTAGACGTCTCAGAGGAGATCTCATTTATATGTATAAATACATGTGTGGTCAATACAAAGGACAGCACATGACTTATTCCTTCCAAAGACAATACTAAGGACCCAGGGGTGGAATTTCCAGGAAAGAAAATCTGCAATTTTCACGATCGAGGTTTGCAAAAAAAAAATGAAAATAAAATCCGAGCGGTTTGCCCCGTGTGTCAGTATGACACGACAGCTACAAGTTTCTTCCTCTTTGATTCTTTTGCACAGAGGTCACGTTTCCTTTTCAGATGATTGCGGGTTAAAAACAGGCTCAGCAAGAAGACACAAAGGAGAAGAATCTCTGGGCGTGTAGTCATTAACCTACATTGCAAAAGTGCTTCTCCTGCTACCGCCCTCAGTGCTGCCTCATAGAAAGACTCCACCTGCACCGGTCGCACCTCTATGACCCGCAGCTGAGGCTTCAGGCAGCCACAAGGAAGTAGCCCCAATTTCAGGTTCTTCTGAGATCCAGGAGCTTCCGGGCTCAGACACCCACTATGGTAAGCGATCACTGCTTTCTCTACTATTGTAGCTAATCTTGGATATCCGAGTATCACTGGCATACAAGTCGTCACAATCTGGGCTGCCAGGAAATATTTACTAATCACATACAGACTGATCCACTCCTTAAAGGGGTATTCCCATCTCCAAGATCCTATCCCAATATGTAGTAGGTGTAATAATAATAATATTAGCAAATACCTCTAATTAGAAATGTAGTATAGTTCTCCTGATATAGCCATGTCTCTTACATCATGTGCAGGGCATTGCAGCTTAGGTATCTTCTTTAAAGGGAACCTGTCACCATCTCTGGCAGATCAAAGTATTGTAGTGCGCCTGGACAGGACCTCAATACCGGCCTGTGTGTATGACATAGGACGCGTCATGTACGCCAGCTTCAGAGGAAGGAAGACAAAGATGGCCGAAAGAGGAGGCACCGGAGACCAGCGCCACACATTTGACCAGTCTCCACCGCAGCGACCAGTTTAGGTGAGTATTATAAAGTGTGTTTTTTATGTTCTACCCAGTGGCCTGGGCTCTTATATACAGCATGTTAGAATACTGTATATAAGAGCCCAGTGGTGGTGGCTGCAGCTTATAGTCACCAAATCTGGTGACCGGTTCCCTTTAAACTCAGCCTCTAGAACACATACAGTATGTCAAACTGACCCACGGGCTGATTCTGTGTGGTTCGTGATGCCAGGCGCTTATTATTCTGTATGGGGGGGGGGGGGGGGCTAAACGGGGCCCGCTATTCTGTATAGGGGGGCGCTACGCGGGGCCCGCTGTTCTGTATGTGGAGGGGGGGGGGCGCTACGCGGGGCCCGCTGTTCTGTATGTGGAGGGGGGGGGCGCTACGCGGGGCCCGCTGTTCTGTATGTGGAGGGGGGGGGCGCTACGCGGGGCCCGCTGTTCTGTATGTGGAGGGGGGGGGGGGGCGCTACGCGGGGCCCGCTGTTCTGTATGTGGAGGGGGGGGGGGGCGCTACGCGGGGCCTGCTGTTCTGTATGTGGAGGGGGGGGGCGCTACGCGGGGCCTGCTGTTCTGTATGTGGAGGGGGGGGGGGGGCGCTACGCGGGGCCCGCTGTTCTGTATGTGGAGGGGGGGGGGGGCGCTACGCGGGGCCCGCTGTTCTGTATGTGGAGGGGGGGGGGGGCGCTACGCGGGGCCCGCTGTTCTGTATGTGGAGGGGGGGGGGGGGCGCTACGCGGGGCCCGCTGTTCTGTATGTGGAGGGGGGGGGGGGGCGCTACGCGGGGCCCGCTGTTCTGTATGTGGAGGGGGGGGGGGGGCGCTACGCGGGGCCCGCTGTTCTGTATGTGGAGGGGGGGGGGGGCGCTACGCGGGGCCCGCTGTTCTGTATGTGGAGGGGGGGGGGGGCGCTACGCGGGGCCCGCTGTTCTGTATGTGGAGGGGGGGGGGGGGCGCTACGCGGGGCCCGCTGTTCTGTATGTGGAGGGGGGGGGGCGCTACGCGGGGCCCGCTGTTCTGTATGTGGAGGGGGGGGGGCGCTACGCGGGGCCCGCTGTTCTGTATGTGGAGGGGGGGGGGCGCTACGCGGGGCCCGCTGTTCTGTATGTGGAGGGGGGGGGGGCGCTACGCGGGGCCCGCTGTTCTGTATGTGGAGGGGGGGGGGCGCTACGCGGGGCCCGCTGTTCTGTATGTGGAGGGGGGGGGGGGGGGGGCGCTACGCGGGGCCCGCTGTTCTGTATGTGGAGGGGGGGGGGGGGGGGGGGGGGGCGCTACGCGGGGCCCGCTGTTCTGTATGTGGAGGGGGGGGGGCGCTACGCGGGGCCCGCTGTTCTGTATGTGGAGGGGGGGGGGCGCTACGCGGGGCCCGCTGTTCTGTATGTGGAGGGGGGGGGGCGCTACGCGGGGCCCGCTGTTCTGTATGTGGAGGGGGGGGGGGGGCGCTACGCGGGGCCCGCTGTTCTGTATGTGGAGGGGGGGGGGGCGCTACGCGGGGCCCGCTGTTCTGTATGTGGAGGGGGGGGGGCGCTACGCGGGGCCCGCTGTTCTGTATGTGGAGGGGGGGGGGGGCGCTACGCGGGGCCCGCTGTTCTGTATGTGGAGGGGGGGGGGGGGCGCTACGCGGGGCCCGCTGTTCTGTATGTGGAGGGGGGGGGGGGGGCGCTACGCGGGGCCCGCTGTTCTGTATGTGGAGGGGGGGGGGGGCGCTACGCGGGGCCCGCTGTTCTGTATGTGGAGGGGGGGGCGCTACGCGGGGCCCGCTGTTCTGTATGTGGAGGGGGGGGGCGCTACGCGGGGCCCGCTGTTCTGTATGTGGAGGGGGGGGCGCTACGCGGGGCCCGCTGTTCTGTATGGGGGTGACTAGGTTTGGTTGATGACTTTGTCCAAGTTTTTTACTTTGAGCCCCTGTGTATTTCAGTTTGAGGTCCTAGCTCTAGGAGTAAATCATGGAAATGCCAATATCCAAATGAAGGTTCATTTTTGCAAATACTGTATTCCCCTAATGCCGCCATGGGACAGATCACACAACAATATATCGGGTCCCTCCAAAGGCATCACGTGTACAGAGTCGGGGCACGGATCTGCCCAGCGCCTTTCTCTTGATGGGAGCTTTCTTGTTCCTATCTCGTATTTCCATTGTGTCCTGTTACTGGGGAGGAGAGGTCATTATAAAATACTTTATGATTTTCCCTTTATGAGACACAGAGGGCTTCTGTACAGATTATTGCCTGGGGCTGCGATTCTTTCAGCTGCACACAGTGTGTGATATGGAAGCTGGGGTTTAGCCGGTGCGCGGATCCCCGGTGGGAGACTCTCTATTTAGCTGCAGAGCTTTTCCTGAGTTGCCAAGCAATTTTCTAGCTCTTGCTGACTCTATTCGTGTAATAGTGCGAGGACTTCAGGGAAATCCATGCGTGCGTTGATATAACGCATGTGACTGGCCCAGACCATTACTGCGGCTTAGTGCATACTTCCATATTAATCATACACCTGTGCACTCTGCATCATTAGCACGTGACATTACTGCATGTATGATTGTGTGTGCCTTCTAATAAACTCATTAAGGGAACCTGCCGCCATCACTCTTACAGGAGCAGAGGGACACCAGCCATGAGCGGTGGGGTGGGATCGTCGGCCTGTCCATCTTGGGCTAAGCTTTCACAGATTTACAGTCCATCCATATGTGCCGCCCCTAGGCAGGCGAGCTGCTCGGATCTGGGATTACTGTGGCTCGAGGGTCCCTGGACCCGGGTTCAGCGGACACTCAATAAAAGGGGGTATTTACAAGGGAGAAGTGTTCGTGACACCACTTGCGGGTTGCGGTAAAGGGTATACCACCACTGCTGTGTAAGGGGGCCGGGGCTGATGGAATGGAGCCGCTAGATGTGAGTCCCTTCGCAGGTAGGGAAGACTGCTGCCCTCGTGGTGTTGGATGAGGTGGATAGTGCAGGACAGTCTATGAGACCTCTTGGTGTTGGATGAGGTGCACAATGCAGGAAACAGGGGGACACACTGCTGGTTATCGTGGTGGTGGATGAGGGAGACTGTGTAGGAGACAGGGACCACACACAGTAAACCAAGTCCTTACTCACTCAGAGCTCTGGGACGCCCGTTCCGTTCCCGGTACGATCAGTGCCACGTAGTGATCCAGTTGCTCTACCTTTGCACTTTATGTTGAAGTCTGTGGTGAGATCCCAAGCCTGAAACTTTGGGTTCTCTGGCTTTTTACAGCCCCTTTTGGCCGTCTGGCTGGCAGCGTGGACCCTGTAGGGCCGGTACATGGAGTCTCCAGGCCCTGGTACAGAATCTGTGCGGCTGTTGCCCCTGGATCTTTTGTGTCAAAGAGGGTCGCGAAGTGGTCTCATTATCCGCAAAGACAGGATAAGAATGACTGGTAACACCTCTATATACAGTAGATAATACAGTTTTCACAATAGGTGACGTCACAGCTCACCTCCTCCTCCTGTACAATGACTGATAACACTCCTACATATAGTGGATAACGCAGGACCCACCATTCATAAAAGGAAGGTTTCACAGCTCACCTCCTCCTGTACAATGATTGATAACACCTATATACAGTAGATAAAACAGGATCCACCATTCACAATAGATTTCACAGCTCACCACCACCTCCTCCTCCTGTACAATGACTGATAACACCTCTATATACAGTAGATAAAACAGGATCCACCATTCACAATAGATTTCACAGCTCACCACCACCTCCTCCTCCTGTACAATGACTGATAACACCTCTATATACAGTAGATAAAACATGACCCACCATTCACAATAGATGTCACAGCTCACCGCCTCCTGTACAATGACTGATAACACCTCTATATACAGTAGATCACACAGGACCCATCATTCACAATATCACAGTTCACCTCCTCCTCCTCTTATACAATGATCCATGCCCAAATGAGAACATAAGCAGAAAATGAGTTCAGCTCAATAGGGTCAGTGTTGGACTATTGCTGGGTTTTGTCCATGTGCCTCCCAAAAAAACCCCTCAAGAAACAGGAAGTGCCAGTCTAGTATTAGGCCTAGTAGTCATTTGAAAAATCTGAAACATTTCTATTATTTTTTTAATATACATTAAATTAATCTGATTTTAAAGAACATAGAGTGTGTGACAAGACTTGGCAATTGCTGATCACAGACCTCTCCTTCCAGTCTCACTGCGCGAGAGCGAGTGTGCAAAGAAGGATCAAAAATGTCACCTCTAGATGTGCAAAGCTGCCAAAAGACTTGTCGCAGTAACTGCAGCAAAAGGTGACTCTACAAAGTATTAACTCAAAGGGATGAATACAAATATGTCACAAATTATATATTTTAAAGTATTTAGAAAATCTCGTATCATTTCATTTAAACTTCAAATACTTGATACTTTGTGTTGGTAAATCACATAAAATCCCAATAAAAAAAATATACGTTTCTGAGTGTAAAGGCTGCTTTACACACAATGATATCGCTAGCGATCTCTTTAGCGATGTGACACGCCAGATCGCAGATATGATTTGCTGAGATCGCACATGTGCGATCTTGGTAAATCGTATCTGCGATCTGGCGCGTCACATCGCTATCGAGATCGTTGTGTGTAAAGCAGCCTTAAGGCAGTTTCACACATCAGCAATTCACCAGATGCCAGATCCGGCACACATGCAGTACAGTACATACATTTACAGTGGAAGCGCGACACCATGCGGACAAATGCGGTTGTGCATATAAACACAACTTCATGGTGTCGCGCTTCCACTATAAATGACTGTACTGCATGAGTGCTGGATTTGGCATCCGGCAAAATGACGGATGTGTGAAACGGGCCTTACATAAAAAAAAATAGGAAAAAGTTCCTAGGGTATGAATACTTTTCCAAAGCACGCTATAGTTTAATTGTCCTTGGGTCTTTACATGAATGAGGAATAATAAAAAAAACAAATCATTTGGAAGCCAGTAACAAAACTCTCTTCTCCAGAGTCGGCTCATGGTTGCGTTCACACCTACATTCCGATAATCTCTTTGTCGGTTTCTTAAAGACGGAAGAAACTTAATGTCGGATCATTGTATGACTGGTGTAAGTGGAAGCAGGAGGACCCCAATGATTACTATGGGGTGCGTCTGGGTCCCGTTATGTGTTCATTTTCTTTTTTTTTTTTTTTAAAGAAAAGATGAAAGTTTTTGTATTAGGTGTTTTTATTTATTTTTTTTATTCTTCAGTTCTAAGAACAAACATATAGTGTGTGTGTGTGTGTATATGTATGTGTATATATATATATATATATATATATATATATATATATATATTTATTACGCACACACACACACACCGTTCGTCTACCATAGCATTGCCAGCCCTGCAGAATATATCATCTGCTGTAAACAGACCTGACCTGCTGCTGTCATCTGCTTTGTGCTACAGGTTTACATCTAGATGCCTCTGTGGTCAGTTTCGGTATATTTGGTCCGGTTTACCTCCAAACCCCATGAAGTACGATGAAGGATGGCAGTGAGGTCAGTACCAGATGCAACGATGATGGAAAGACCACGTTCCCTGTGCCATCTACTACGGAAAGTGTCTGCTCAGAAAATGGGCCTAGTGGGTCTCTAGGTCTTCACAAGGACTGCGATGCAAATAAATGTTCATCAGAGACTACAAATACTTGGGGAGACTTTGAGAGTTTTAATGAGTTCACACCCCAGTCTGACCAACTTAGCCATGAAGATGGATCATTCGATGAGAACATAGAAGATGGAGAGGGCTTCCCTGACCCAACGGATGAAGAATCCCAATGGGATGCATTCAATCTAGGAAATGAGGTATGTGTCAAAGAAATCTTTTTTGATTACCTAAAATAAAAGTCAAATATCAGCTAGACATTCCCTTCACTAAACACCCTTCTCTTGGAACAATCACACCAAGCAGTACTGAATCCCGAACATATAATACATGAACAGTCCAAGCTCCGTTCTCTGTTATTTTTTAACCACAGCAGAGTCCTAATTTTTTTTTTTTTTTGTCCCTCTTTCCTATACAGTATACTACAGTATACTATTACGTTCAGTGCCCAGTTCATGCTCCTTTTAGAAGCTGCTTTCAACTGCTGCTCAAAGATTTGTACACTGTATTCAAATAGTTGATCTGTCTGAGTCACTCTGCTTTTCACCCCTTTGTTCAGACTGGAAAGTCCTGTACACTGTTTAAATATACAGTACTGATCTATGCAAAGCAGCAGTTGGAAGCAGCTTCTAAAGGAACCTGGACTGGACATTGCAGTATAGTGTGGGATAGAAGGAAACAAAAGTTATTTTAGGCAAAGTCATAATTTTGCCATGTCTGGAGGATAATTAAATAAAAATATTAGTAATGTTGGCTTTACACATTAATGGTCTAAGTTCAGACTGATGTGTGGGCTGGGAGTAAACTTGTACTTGAAGTTGTCGAGTTCGGGTTAGGAGAAAAACTATACATGTTTGGTATCTACGAACTCATACTGACATGGGGAATCATAATGCCAGATCAGATTTACCATATATTGAACATGATAAATAGAAAGCGCTAAAAAACTTTGTGGAATTGCACTTTTTTTGCAATTTCACCACACCTGGGGTATAATAGAGGAAGGGTATGAAGCTGATGGATTCTCATGGAAGGACGGGGGAATTTTTCCGAAGCTTTTGCAGCCACTGTAAGGAAAAGGAATCAGGGTAAAATATATATATATTGAACGGTTATTAAATTCTGAAAAATGTAAATGTCAAACTCTTCCAAGTGTTGCAGAGACAGTAACTGCGCTCAGGGCCTAGTAACAGAATAATAAATGGCGCATGGTGGGGGGAGGGGGGGTGATAATCCGTTATGATCGGACACGGACCTGCATGTAACATAATCATCAGCAGCATCTTATAAATGTCCTTGTGACTGAACGCATGACTTGAATGTTTCCTTTGTCATCTTGGTGCAGAGCAGGCAGGAATGTGAGCGGATATTCAGGTTCAGCTTTCCGGCCATTCCTGTAGAAGATCCAAGTGAAGATGTGAGAGGCCTCCCAGCCCTGCTGGCGTCATCCACCGAAGAAAACCTCTCCACATTAATAAGGACCCGGCTAT